>NW_017257853.1:731895-802594 GCF_001594055.1 Mycetomoellerius zeteki | reverse complement strand
AAGTCTGGCTGCCAGCTTCACTCTCATAGGTTCTCTGAGTAAGATTTGTTATAATCCATATTTTATTGTGTTTCTTGTTTTAAAAATAATGAGATACTATTTTATCGTCACTGTAATGGCTTTCTTGTCTTATAAATGTTAAATTACTTCATCATTCACACTTGAGCCGCTTGATATTACAATACATTATCACGTATTTTGGTATTAAACTGATACTTTGTATTAGTTTTTTAATAAGACTTTTGACATTCAATTTGTATCATTTTTGCGTGTGAAATAAATAATTTATTTGTCGTGAAATCGACTCACTAATATTATGCGAAATCCAAAATCTTTTCTCTAAAATCTCTGGAGTGGAAACTAACTCTAAAGACTTCTAAAGAATGAAATCTCGCGCTTAAAAATTAACAATTCAGCCACTCTTTCAACACTGACTCAATCGTTATTTTTGTCACTCTTTAGAATTGGATTCCACTCCAAAGATTTCAGATAGTTAAAAACTGCATGAACACTCATTGTCAGGGAAATATACGTATCTTTTCGTACGTTCTCCTTATTCCCAACGTACAAATTAATACTCAGGACGAAAGAAACGTTGCGCAATGGGCAAATTATAGCACGGACGCGATTGTTGTAAGGCGGAACGTGCATCGCTTGTGAAGAGCCTCACTTCCGGCTATCTTTTCTCCCGCGGGAAAAGATTCGGTCATTGGAGGAAACGATTTGTCTCGCGGCGCGCGACAAATCTCCCACATTCCGTGATTCGAATGCGGGGCGACGTCGCAAAACGCCCCGAGGAAATTCCCTCGCGGGAGATAATCTGCTTAGGAATTCAAGCAGAATTTGTTTCGTCTCGACGCAAGGCTGCGCCCAACCCCGCCGTCTCCGTCACCCGATAGATCACGGTCGAGCAATATACCTACGGTCCGTGAATTAACTGTGACAACCGTCGCAAGTGTCTGCGTGTGTTACAGGCGTCCATGTTGTTCGGAGTGCATCTTGCATGTTCGCCATTTTCATTAATCTTTAAGTGCATGATGTTATTGCATTTGACGCGTTTTCTCGAAATTGAATTACCGGGTTAAATTACGTTACGCAGATGTAGAACTTTTACATAAGATGAAAATTGCCTCTCTTAGAGGATTGATCAAAAATCGATATTGAATTGAAAACAATTGAACGTCCCGCAACTTTTTCGACGTTCGATACTAGAGGATCAGCATATCAGGCTGTTTGTCGTACAACTCTGTTGTTTTCCGAGCGGAGAAGTATTAGTAAATTATATTTAATCCAAAAATATGTAAATATCGGATTATTTTGCTTCCTGATATATTTGCCTTTCTATTGGAAAAGCGTATTTTCCAGCTGTAATACACTACCATTTTTTAAATAAAATAACCGTTTGAAATGTTCCATAAAATTGATTCATTCAATTGTTCTTTGCATTCTGATAAAATAACATTTTAAAAAATAGAGAACGACATCTTACTCTTCTTTTGTGGATCGGCGAACCTTTTTATTTTACAAACTGCTGATCGCTCTTAATTTTTATGAAATTTGATCTTTGGGGTAATTTGATAATGCTGTATGCGAATCTGTAAGGTCAAAAATAAAAAATCTGAACCAGAATCAAATTCAGTGATCCCAAAAACGTTTAGAAAGCAAGATTTTTATAAGTTATTTTGTCAAAAAATTCTGGTCCTCGAAGGGATAAAATACTTTTATATCGATATAATCACAAAACAGCGAATTGCTAATTAAACCATATATAAGTTAAAAATATTTTTACAAATTATTACGATTTTACGTGATGTAAAACACTATTGGTAAACGAATTGCGAGCAATATATCTTGAGGATAATAAACATCATTCTCAGGGAGAGATAGGCAGAAGCGAGGACAGACGGATAAGTAAATCCGAGGTTCGAGAAATGCATGAGCAGAAAGGCGAGAGAGGATATCCGGCCGGTTTTTATCATCGCGCGCTACACTGCTCCCTAACGATCTCCTCATCCTTTTCGGAGAGAGGAAGTAGACGAGCAGGAACAAACGAACGTCGAAAAAGTTGCGGAACGTGCCGATGTAGCCACCGACCGTGTCACTGTACCTGGAAAACCTCAATTACGCGACAGTCATTAAAGCGTCGTCCTCCGCACTTGCTCGTGGTCGAGAAGACGAGGAAGAAAGGAAGTTGTCGGAAGCCAACGAAAGGCCACGGTGCAGAGAGGACGTCCTTCAAGATTCCACGTGAAGGAAGAGAATTCTTACGGAAGAATTTACGGTGCTTTTCCGTGAGACGAGGCGGATGGCTCTTTTTTTTATCATCTCTCTCTTTGTCCCACCCTCCTTTCCTATCTCTCTATCATTCTCTTTCTCTCTCTTTCTCTCTCTCTCGCTGCTTTTTTCCTCGACCTCGTGAATAACCCCGACGTTAGGCGATATAAGCTAATGAAGTGTCTCGAGTGAAAGAGGTCAACGGTTCCTTTAAAGATTACCTTTGCTGCTTGTAGAAATAATCGACGCGACGAGCTACCGGGTGGTATTCATCGTAGACTCGATCCACCTTAGACACACGTTTAAAGTGTTCAACGACGAGGACTCGTCGGTCACAGCTATCTTCGAGAGAGTCACGTAATTGCTGTACGCGGATGAGATCGATAGTCAGCGTTACTGAATTTGCGCGCAGTGCGCTATTAACGACGAGAGATGGTCTTTGCGAACGGGAATCTTTATCTCTTCGCTATCTCAGAACGAGATGTTCTAAGCCCTATCTTAATTAACGCGGCGACAAAGCATTCCAATTTAAAAGATATCCGCGCGAATGAATGAAGATACGCGACGACCAATTATTCAGGCATTACTGATCCTAGCTGACATTTTGTTAATTGAAAGCCAATTACTCGTAGATTATGAAGATCGATAGTCTTGCGCTACTATTTTCACGCTTGGAGTTATCGATATACGATGTAAAAGGATTGCTCTCTATTAGTATTAATTTTCTTATTGTTTTTCCATTGCATAATTATTTTTATCATCTTATTATTTCTTTTTTAGTATTGATTTTCTTATTTTTTTCTATTGCATAATTATTTTTATAATTTCATTATTCTTATTATAATATTACTATTGACTTTATTATTCTAGTAGTAAGTTATCTTTTCGTTTTGTAGCTACCTATTGATTTTTATTATATATATATATATGTACACGTACATGTTTTAGGAAATTCAATGTAAAAATAGAATATCTTGTACAGTGAGGATGTATTTATTGGGTTTCAGTTGGAAATGAATATCTTGTACAGAGTGAGGCTTTGTATTTATTGGGTTTCGGTCAACTGCGCCATATTCCGTGGTATATGAAATGGCAATATATACGTTATCTGAATCATGAAGTGTATAATGTATGGAGAGTCTAGTATGACTGTTGATTTGTCATTGCAAGCCGTAATAGCGTACGACTTTTCAGTAAAATTTGTAATTTTGTGAGAATGTACGAAGCCGCATATCATTTTTGCAAAATGAATATGGAATATGATATTGATTACGGTTGGAACATAATGAAATATATAGATATTGATTAGAGGAGGAATAATTGATATTCGTACCGCACCATGCAAAATCATATTTGTTTATTCGCCGCATTAATATTCTCCATCGTCTGAAACAGCAACATTTGAAAATTATTTTCATCACATACGTGATATTTATTGAAATTATTATTAATTAAAGCTTATCATTTGAAAAAACGTATAATTTACCTGCATAGATTTTAATACATATGTAGGTTTTAATACACTACAATTAAAATATTAATTATTTCGGCGTATCCATCAGCATTCTTCAGCGTCGTTTATTATAAAAAGTAATTGATTGATTTAACTGACATCAAAGAAATTTGTCGTTTTACATTTTCGAACCGATAAATTAAATGTTGCGCCCAATTACGCACTTGCCACGAAAAAGAATTTAAACGTCATGCTAAAATAGCCTTGACGGATGCTTAATTAACGTTGTGAAAATGTTTGACACATTTTGCAAGCCGCACTGATTCATGAATAGATATCGTAGACACGAACATGGATGGTTAATTACCGTGGAAAATAGTATCCGATGCTTCTAATTGACATTTTGTTCTGAAAGTGCAGCCGACATTTGCGAACAGTACGACATGCGCATCCATATGTCCAGAGAGATGTAAAGCGTACGATAATTTTTATTACACATATTTCCATAGGTGACACGTTATCTATCCATTTTAAAGTAAAACGCGCTTGTAACAGTCTGTCACTATTGTCATATCGCTTGAAACGCGATATGGTCCCGCACGTTAAATAACAAGAATAATTTTGCATTAATTTTCCGCAATGGTTGTTAAATTGATATAAAATAAAATAAGAACAAAGGAGGAACAAAAGACTCTTAGAAAAAGACTTTGAAATATCTTTAGTTTCCTGTCCGGAAGAGAAAATCCAGAATATATCGAGCCACAAAAGTATGGCGATATTTCGGGTCGATAGTCGCAACCGGAGGTGCTGACTCAGAGATTACACCGTACGATCGCCACGTAAACAATGAGAGTTCTTACTTTACTGATTTACGCCGTGCGTTGCACCTAGGGCATTGCCGTTTCGTTAGTATTGACTCGGGGCCCATCGAGGTGTTGTCGGGGTTAACGAACGACAGACAAATAAATGGCTCTCTTACGAAAACATCGACTAGAACAAAAGAGAACTGGTAGGAACGAGAGAGGATGGCAAAAGCGAGTCGAAGTGGGATGTGTCAAGAGAGGGTCGAGAGAAAAACACAGTGGGTGCAAAAGGAGGTAGAAACGGAAAAGTAAGGAGTGTGCAAGAGGCGCGCGTGCACGTGGCAGGGACGGTGGCGTAGAAAAATGTGGCTATGCGAGAAAAGTTTGCCGGCAGTAAGCAGCTTCGGTGAATTCCTTCTGGATATCCCAGTTAAAGTGCGCTGCTTTGAAACTGCGCGCTCGTCGGTACGCGGAATTCCTCACTTTCGGACGTCGTTCGTTATATTGTCTTCCTTTTCAACTCGCGGAAATTGTTCGACCGCGATTTTGTGTCGTAGATTGTCCACGGATTTAGATACATTAGTTTTCGCATACTTTTTAAAATCGATAATCAAATTATTTCTACTGTTAATTAAGCATTTTATTAAGTTATCTTTTTCTTTTCTGATATTATTATAAATTATTTCAAGTTTATTCTTTTTTGTTACTAAACTCAGAGTTACACCTGTTGATTTACAACAATGTTTAAGTCCGAGATTTTGTTCCACGTAATGACGTTCCTGAGAACCAACAACAACTAGAATTCCTCTTACAAGAACGCTGCGGTAAACAATGCTGGCTTTCTAAGAGGTCCTCAGTTGCACCTCACTGGTCCTCCAATTTCTTGGCATTTTCGCATTATGCAAAGATGTGTCGACATCTCTTAAGTAATGGATAAGTTCTTTGGATAATCGTTGCTATGCTTGAATTACATAGTAATTTTTCTAAATGTATTAGAAATCATCTCTTGGAAATGCAATTTGCTATCGAGCTACTTGTCTGTTTAGATATATACTTACGAGAAAACATATCTACTAAATTAAGATATTTTTTAAAATAGAACATTTCTAATATTTTTACCTTATAGGGACAATTTTATTACAATTAGTTTTATAAACATGTTTTTCCATTTACCTTTTCTATTGACCATACTTTTTTGATTGTCGATGCTTTTTCGGAGTGTCTTTTTTTGTGCAAATACTTCCTTATGTGTCTGTAGTAAATATTTCAACTCATTTTATACTTTTTCTATTTTGCAATAGGACTTACAAATTGCTGACATGCGAAAGTATTTTATATAAAGTTCTGTTTTTATATTTATCATCCATCGGAACATCGCAACCGCCATATGATAGCTATTGTATTTCCTTTATTTCCAACCGATATTCTTTCGATGCGAGACTTTCAAGTGAGAAATATAACAAGAAAGTCGAGATAGAAATTCACTCTTTCTCCAGCGAAATACTTTCTTTCTCATTTCTCCACTTTTCCTAACGGTGAACTGGATATTCTCTCATCCTTGTATCAACTGCAATTTTCCCAAGTTATTTTGATATGAGCTGCTATTTTCGTATGTTATAAGTATCAAATAAATTTTAAGATATAGATTTCGTGATACAAACTGTATCGAATAGATAACTTTTGTAGTGTACAAGCTTAGTTTGATAAATGATGCTTCACGGTCGTTTTACGTAAATTGATGTAAGGCTTTAAGGCACAGTTTCTCGACTTAACCGAGATTCAATTTATTTCTCATCTCTTTCCAATTCTAGAATTGGAAAGAGATAAGGAATAAGTTAAACTTCGCTTAAAAGTTAACCGTGAGTTGTAAAATTGAATCTAAATCATTATTTCGTATATCTCCATAAGACATAAACGGTATATATGCAATATATACCGAGTATGCGGTCCATTTAGTACAGTGCTATTAATTCCAGTGAGTGTGCAAGCTGCCTGCGAGAGTCGGTACAAATTATCAATTACAAATGCTATTTTAGCGTCACGTGCGCGGTCATTTATGCATGGTGGCAGGACATTCCATTTTCGTCTTTCGAAAATCAAACGAACATTAACGAGCATACAGAAACAGTAGGACTTCCATTACTATAATTAGCCGAAATGCATAGTGCACGAGACGTGTCGCACTTGTGTATTTTAGTGACGTGAAAGCTTTTAACCGATCCTTTCTCTTCTATTCTCTTTGAAACAGCAATTAAAGCAGTGAGAATATTAAAAGTTTTGACGTAAATGTAGCGAATCGTTCAAAAAATTGGGTAATTGAAATAACAAGTTTTATATTTATTAATTGATATTATTTCCTAATCTCTTATCTATCATATATACGGTATAGTCTTTCGCAAGTTGCCCAAGAAAACAATAAAGGAAGCAACATTGTGATTTCGGCCATCACGTTGAAAGTATCAGGAAGTGACTAGTGCAGAATTTTGCGGTGATTTATCGGTGAGAAACGCGCGCGGAAATGCTCCCGGAATGGCAATATCTCTGAGGGAGAGATCAAGAAGGCAGGAAACCCGCGGGAAATTCGATCACCCGGATATTACTCCGATTCTGCGTCTCTAGCTGAGCGAGAAACTTTTGGGAGGATGAGGAAGTGAACTTTAAAAGTAGAAAAATAATCTCCCGCGTAGCAACTTTCGCGGCGAAAACGTTCGCGTCGAATGCCACGAGGCCATTTCTTATCGTAGCTATTATTTCAGCTACTCTGACTTCGCTCGAGATCATTGTTTCTCTCGTGTTATTACTGCTACTTTAGTCAGACATTCAAGAACAAATTAAACTCACAATTTGGCATACGTTCGTTTTTACTTTGTTCATGTTTTGTTTGTATGCAGAATTTTTTATGCTTTTATGAAATCAATTTTATATGTACGGCCGATATTCATAACTGGTTCTTATATTTAACCCTTTGAGTCACAGTGAGCCATATATGGTACAGCTTTTTGGCCTTCTTTTTTTTTTTTTTTTAACCATATTTGTTTTTAAAGTAAACTCACGGGGTTTTTTGCATTTTCAGGTAAAATAAGATTCAAACTTCAAAAAACAGGGCATGTTTCATGATTATCGAATAATTTTTATTTGTTATAAACAAATTTATACAAAAAAATGCATGTTTTTCCAAATTTAATTCATTTGTGGCAGATTTTGACAATAAACATGCATTGCAAATCATTGATTCCAATGTTTTTGAGGTCGCTGAATTCAAATCCGCCATCAAATTTTTAAAATTCGAAATGGTAGATCCAATATAGCGGCCAGAACTACAAAAAAGTGATTATTTTTGCAATCGATCAATTGTATTGAATCAGTCATTTTTAACATTATAAATTATTGTTGTTAATATATTTGAGAACAATGAGTTTGAATTGGCTATTAGATTACTTGCATTCAACACGGCGGATCCAATATAGCGGTCAGAAGTGTGAAAATGGTTTATGATGCGAAATGATTGGTTATTGGTTATTCTTTGTTTTGTAAACGGATCTTTATACTTTCCCGAAATCCTACCGATTAATTTTCCTCAAACATCGAAAAATTGTCAATTTGCTGAATCGCCGTCTATGATTCACTATCTTGGATTTGATTTTTTTGTAATTCGACCCCGGATTCATATTCAGCGGCCTCAAAAATCTTAGAAAACACCTTTCCCATAACGATTGCTACATCCTCTGAGTGACTGAAAGGTCGAAGTGACTTAAGTATATATATCGTCTAAAGTATATATATATATATATTTAAAATAATTGAAATTAGTATTTTGTATAAGAGTGGGAGTATCGAATCTTGCATAACGCATAATGCATATGCATGAGAAAATGAGCCAATAAAAAAAAATCCTTTATTTTCTTCTCGATTATATGTATTTGAATTTAATATAAACTTCGCTAAAAACCGTCTTGCGTTTGTGGTATATGCCCTTTATCTTTCCGTCTTTATTTTCTTCTTTTTCATTAAATAAAAGATCCTGATTGATTTTCTTATGTTTTATGCATTATGCAAAAATCTATTTTTTTTCCTGTTCTTAGTCTTAAAATGTCATAAGCCAATCACAGAACCGTATTAACATCTTAAAACGGTTTTAAAATAAAAACAGATTATGAATACTCAGGTGAATATTGATACAATTTTTTGTATAGAGTTTTACATAGAGTTCTTTTTACTGCAAAAACTATCATCGATTTCGCTTAATATCTGTATCGGAGATAGCAGTCATTTAACAGGAAACACATTCTCGGTTAAATTTATTACCCGACACGTATAGTTGACGTATCCGTGTCGCGTCACTCGCATATCCGCTAGGCAATATGCGCATCCGTTAATCAACCCTGAACGCTCTTACGTAACGTACAACCGAATAACGCATGGCAATTATTGTCTTCTCCTGAGGGAACTCGCATAGATACGTTTGAATTACGTACCGCCGTATCAATACGCGTTCTGTATGTATTTAACGTTTCTGTATATATTTAACGTACGATCCACCCATAGATTTCTATCAATTTATAAATAAGACAAAATAGCTAAGTTTAAAAAATTTTTATTTTAATATATGTACATATGCGATTTTATGTTGATTTCGTTGTAAAGAATTTCTTAGTGTGAGGTTGATATTTATATTATGCATACAGATAATGCATAATAATGAATATTGCACTGCGCTGCACGGTGCTATATTGCGCCGCTTATATAAATCGCATTAAAAGTAAGAAACTCATAAACGTCGAACTTGGCCATTATGCAACACACGCACATACACGTACGTACACCCACGGCGGAAGAAGCACGCGCGAGAGAGGCTGGAAACAGGGCGGTGCCACGAGATTATAATACCGAACGAGTTTAACGCGCAGAAATTTAATTTCGCGACATGCTCGTAACTTCCACCGGTGCAAACTGCAATTTGCGTCTCTGCGCGCGCGCGCGCTGAGCCACCGCGATTGCAATCAAACTGAAAAACGAAGTTGACCTTTGCGAGCCGCGTAATCCAAAACCGCGCGCGGCTTTAACGCAATGCAATTCGCGTGGTGCAGCCGAAGTTACATGTGCGGCGCAATCCGCGGCTGAAATTTCTCTGCTTGTTACGCCGAGATTCGCTTTTTTTCTCGATTCCCTTGCGTTGAAGCGCCAACAGGCGCGGATTAATTCGGTAACGCAATTCCATGATGAACATTAGCATGGACCGCAATAAAGTTCGTTTACTTTGGATCCTTTGTCCGAATTTACGAATCCACATGATTCGTTCATGGGCGAGATATTAATTATACGGCGCGACATATGCAAATTGTTTCGTTTAAATCATAACGTATGTCCACTCTCACCTGTATGTGTGCAAATTTTACGCATGTGACGATTATCCTCCCCGTTAAATGTTTCTCTTATGTTCTATTTTTGACGGCTTTAATTAACGCAAATTATATAATAATCCCATTTATCCATTGGAATAAAATTGGCCCTGTGACAGTAGTTAAATTAGCCGAATGTAACCGTCGTGTTTGACTCACAAATTTAATCGCGCGCATTTAATCGTGAATACGATTAAATCACCGTGGCAGTTATAACGCGGACGTTAGAGCACGCAGAAGCACGTCTCCGCGAAAGTTATGTCGACGATTTTTCAGAACGAGTTACCGCCACCGCCACTGGCATCGCGATGCTTGAATATTCATGAAAAGCGAACAAGTCACCGCGTGCATACTCGCTTATCATACGAATAGCGGTGCGTGTCGTGATCAAGACGCACCCGCTGTTCGAGATGTATTCGCAGAAAAAGTCATCAGTTTTCATTAGCAATTATACACGGCAAAATATAATTATAAACCTAGAAAGTCCGACGGAGAAGTCAGAACAGCGCGAGTGCGCGTTTTCGTATTTATTAAGGGTTATTATAACATGTCGTGCGCGAAACTGGAATGTAGATGAAGACGGGAGATAAAGATGCCTCTCGCTTCTTGTAAACTTTGATTGCGAACTTTTCTGTGCGCGCTGTACGTAAACACGTGCCAGTGAAATAAATCGATAATTTAATAGCGTATGTAGATACGAGGGTGGAAGGTATATCAGCTTTTCTACGACAGAAATAATCGGCAAAATTTGATTTACGAGCGTATTTGTATTTCAATGAAATATTTATTATCTTTTTATAATAATTGCTGGACACATTTCGTTAATAAATTATCGTCGATTAATATTATTGATCAGAGGATGACACAAACTGGTAAAGTCTGTATTTTATTTATGCTCGATACATTTAATGTATGCAATTGATCAAAATCAGAGAAATGTTAAAGAAAATAAAGAGAAATATTAAATATGCTATGCAAATACACTTTCAGCAATTAATTATTTATTTTATCTCGTTATTTTGCATATCGCCAAGTATAATACCAATGCAAATAAGTGTAAAACGTAATAGCATGTAAAGTGTCTAACATGTGCCTGTGACAACGTAATACGTTTGTCGATCCTAGCATAAATAAAATATTCATCGGACATAATTGGGCAGCTAATTAGAATAATGAAATATTGTCAGCTTTCATTGTCATGTTTCTCTGCTTCGTCTCTATACTTCAAAGTTTAATGGAGAAATCGTATGTCATTCTCATGCGAGCGAGAAAAAGCAGTCGCATTGGCGTACGCTCACATATTTCAATATTACGTTATTCTTCATTAATTCTCTAATATATTATCTTGCACGAAGCAAGTCGGAAAATGTATCGCACGTACTTCGCGAACTTTAAAATTATTACTGACTTTGCATATTCGTGCGAAACGATACGTAGATATTATCTAGATCATATTTTTATCAAAAGATTAATTTGACACAGTATTAATTTGATCAAACAGAAATTAGAAAATTTCCATATTACTTCTACTATTCGCAGACGATGACGATCGAGCCACTCTGCATAACGTGACGATACGTTTGATGCGATGATTGACGCGTAAAAATACAAGTTATATGTTCATAAAACTAGGATCAAAGGAACTGCAATATACGAATTGGTTGAAAAATCGACTGCCAGTATAATCGCACGGACGAGCTCGTAGGCACGCATGAAAATTGCACATGCTGAAGTCTTTGAAGTACCTATAGCTCGGCTGATTTATCGGTCGGCTATCACGTCGTTTTATTCTCGAGCGAGGCAGACAGCGAAAAATTGCGACGGCGAAAGCGCACGAGCAGATGCGTAAAACGCATCGAGTTAGATAGCGAATATCGCTTTATGCTTATATGTTAATAAATGCATTGTGAGAACGCGCGTCGTCGAACACGATGAGAATCGCGTTATAATAATGGATTTATCAGTTGCGATCATTTTTATATTTGGCGTAATACAATTTCCAGATATTACAGAAATAATACAATTGATTTCGCCATGTTTTTTAGATATTTAATTATAGATACTCAAATTACTGCGAGTTTTTTTTATCGTGTTCTCATAATTTGTTTTTTTCGAAAAGACTTTCTCTAAATAGACCCGCTTTGCAAAAATATTTTTTTTTTTTAGCATGGTGCTTTTGTATCGACGCTTGATTAAATATTCATAATCAAATAGAGCGTGCAATTCACTCTTGAGAATTTACATAATCATTTTTGGAAACTGCACTAGTCGATTCGCGACGCAAAAATTTACACGAACCCGGTAAGCCAACGACGAAATAATGTGAGGAAACTTTCCCTGACGAAAAATAAAGAGAGAGAGAGAGAGAGAGAAATTCCCATAGACATGCAGTGCTGAATCTTCATTGAATAGTAGACGATGCAAACGATTTCAGCGAACGATAAAAATATGCCGGATAAAGTTTTGCGTTTGTAATTCTTAGTGCGCGTTCGGCGAGAACCTGGTTCTGACCTATTATAGATTCATGACGCAATCAAGTATGGACAAACAAGGGGAGTACCTTGTACCCTGTTTGTAGTCTTACCCGATACAATGGAGGAACAATTGTCGGTTTATCCAATAATGAAGGCTTCAATATTGCTCTTTCGAAGAGTTTATTGATTATTTATAGGCGACGGAAGGTCGATCATTAATCATTACGTTATGATTAAGTAATCATCCGATTTTTTCACTGTCACTTTTCTTGTCGTTATATAAAAGAAATTCTTCAAATTTTTTTATTCTCTATCAGTCAGTTAAATATTGATGAAGTTTTTATTCTTTTTTATTGCTTAGTTGGATTCTATCAATGTCGATTTAACGATGACATAAAGGATTATCAAGACACATAAAATATAGTCACGAGCGATCAATTATGAGAACCGGTATCGTTATTCTTCCGTACTGCATGAAATTCTCGAGGATCGTTTAATATCTTTCAAAGGATATCGCGAGGAAGAGAAATAGAAATAGATGATCGTTCTTGAAGCGCACAATGGTTGGAGCGAGACTGTTTTGTTCCGTTTGAATAAATCTTCTGGTGTTCATCTAAAACTGGGCTGCAACATTTTTCCCGAAATACTTCGATAAATATAAGGTCTCACTGAATAATAAATTTCGTTCCCGAACTGTGTTTGTCTGCGGACCTACAATTCATGCATCGCCAATCGCGTCATTGTGAGGTTTCGTCTCGTAATATAAAGAGAAGTGAAATCGTATGTCATACGTCACATTCACGAGATCAAAAGGCGTACCAGCGAGCAACATTCGTGGGAACAGATTCATATCTATATTGTTCAAAAATATTTCGTCTAGAAACTTAATTACTGCACTTACGTAATAATTTAACTAACTACAGCAAGGAAACATGTAATAAATTTTATTATATTGTTCTATTATATTAATATAGTTTTCATATAATAAGTTCTGTTTCTCGTATATATGTTCCTGAAAGTTTAGCTAGAAACTAGGAACTGAAGATGAGAGAGAGAGAGAGAGAGAGAGAGGGGGGGGGGAGATAACGTACAATAATTCTATCTTATCCTTCAAAATTTTATTTTCTACGCTTGACATGGAACAGACATAAAAAAGAAGTATAAGCGAAGGAATTTTGCCTTCTATACATTTGGAGCCAATTACGATTGATGCGACGCATTCTGAATTACAAGAGCAAATACGAACCCGGACGCGCATTCTTCATTGTGCCACTCTGATGCGATCGCAACACATCGCGTCGCGACGCCGCGAGGGATGGATCCAAAGCGGATGACGCTCATCGTCAGCCAGCTATTCGTTTTTGTGCACTTCTACTTCCGGAAAAAGCCACCGCACGGCTGACATCGCTGGTCTGGTACGATAAATTACCGCGGGGACAACGAGCGCGAGTATTCTCCGTGAATTTTCCTTATCACAACGCACGTGACCGAGTTTGCTCGTAACATCGGTATATCTTAAAAATCCGGTCTTCTAAAAGAAAGAGAGAGAGAGTGAAAACCTTTACAGAAATTCGTAACACCCGCAATACTTCTCGTCTAGAAACTTCACTTAGTATCGGATAGAAAGTATTGATGCTTCTCCACCGACAACTGGATTTTTAACAGTGATATTTTAGCTTTGCTAGTTGCTGAGTATCGATATGATTATTAATCTAATAAAATCGACCATCCATCAGTAACAATCAATAAAATGTTTATTTGTATCGTCAAAACATGTGTCACTTGCCAATATTAAGAGGCTTAAATGACACGTTGTCAACATGATAAAAATAATAGCCTCTATTTTTGGCCTATCAATCTTTTTACGTTTTAAAAACATTTTTGAGAAATTTGCTGGCGCGTTATATCAAACGTTACGGCGAATAAAAACTTTTGTTATATTGTAACTGTTAATTTCAATATAACAAATATTTTCTGAATCGAAATCGAAACGAGATAGATTTAAGAAAATGAAATATGAAAGCAGAAATGTTTAATATTTTCTTTGTTTTTTTATCAGAATTGCATGCATTCGAAGTTTATTTTATCGCTCATATATAGTATTATATATAAATATTGCGTATATGCATACATTCGGTTATAGAAATAATCGATTGGTTGTAACATTGGTTATTCTCTATAGTTTGCTGATACCATGTGCAAATCTACTTAGCCTCCCGGCTATTTCGTTTGTGTCAAATTTTTGCACCAAACACTTTCACGATATATCAATCATTTTTTTCTTTTTTTATCAGTTATACAGTAATTTAATATTTCGCAATTTGATCCTAGTTACCACGATTTAATATATCGCATAGATACTTTTAACGCATAACCACTCCACGTACGATCAATTACCGATCGTGCCGGATGAATTTATTAGGATCGTTTATTAGGAGAAATTACACGGTTGCGTTACGGTAAATAAATTAAAACGCTTCTATTCATGGGCGAAAGTGCAACGCACGAAATTATCTTATCTAGGTCAACTAGGCTACGTGAGTAATAGATAATTATTATTAGCCGTGATTTTCGATGTGCCGTGTAAATTTTCCGCAATTTTTCACGAGTTTTTTTGAACGAGACTGCGCTCTATGATTTATTCAAGAAAACGAGCTATTGCTGCGGCATGAAAACGCTATTTAAATAGCGAGATCGATGTTGCGAATCAGAGACAAGCATCACGTGTCGCTTTCCGTAATGTTTTTAACGATTTTTCCAACGCCGTTTGCGGCATTTATTCGCGCGGCGTAAATAACGGGTATAATAGCTGGCAATAACGTCAGAGTAACGGTCGAGCGGCGCGCTAAAGGTATAATTTACGATAAAAATGCCGATATCACCGTGAATATCGATTTTATAATGCAGAATGAGCCGAGTTGCGGATGAATAGAATCCTTCGATAGTGTAGAACATGGGCAAGTGGAAAAGACTACTTATTAAGAATTTATCCTGAATGCTTTTTAGCTGCCTCTTAGTTCAATATATCTAATAATGAATATTGAAAAGATTCGTGCAAGATTTTTAGTCATCAAATTGCCAACGAATCTCTACGGGGAAAAATTGAGTCGAATTGAATCCATCAAACAATCCATTTAATGAAAAGATCCATAACAGTAAAATAATACAAAGGATGAAAAAAACAGGGTCTCTTTGTGAAATCATGGAAATGGAATAATCTCGATATCTTTAAAGTTCGCGAAGTAAGCAACTTGGTTTTATTATCATTCCTTGTTATACTCAAGAAAATCCAAATGAAATATAAAAGAAAAATACAAATATTTTATTTGAAAGATTCGAGCAATCATTACGCTCCATGCAAAAAAAAAGTTGCGAGCGTGCAAGCAACACGCTTGATTTAATTGCATACGTTAGCCACCTCGATCGCGATATTTTTGCCGGTCCACAATTACGGCGACCGCGGTGAGGAAAAATTACCGACAAGAATGGGGAAACGACGGCCGTGGCGGAAATGAGGCGGAGGTGGAGAGGCACGGAACGGATAATGACTCGGTGGCGCACTTTTCCGCGATATCTGTGCGCAGTCGGAGGTGCCCCACGCGTACTGTACCTTTCTAAATTATTGCTGGCGATTTGTTTGCCTTCCGGGCTCGCCCGCGAGAGAATCCCGTACGGATTAATCGATCGAAGCGTCGCGGATCAACGATTAATTATAGACGCTAAACCGAAGAGATGTAGAGGGTCGTTTGAAAATTTGGGTCGTATCCCAAGAGCAAGCCGATTAGCGAAAAAACGCATTTGGCGCGATCGATTCAGTTTATTTGAAATATATAGAGTCATGGCAAACACGCTCTTAGTCTGGCGATGATGTGGGAAAAGAATACATCGATTGATCTGTTCGCAGGCTTGCGACTGCCTGGGAGTCAGCAAGGAGTGCGACTACTTTGGGCTGAAGTACCAAAACGCGAAGGGCGAGGAACTCTGGTTGAATCTAAGGAACCCCATAGAACGGCAAACCGGCGGTGGTGTAGCACCTCTAAGATTCGCTCTGAGGGTTAAGTTTTGGGTACCGCCTCACCTGTTGCTGCAAGAAGCCACCAGGTAAGAAAAATTAATCGACACGAACCGTACTATTGTTTGTTCGAATATTTGTCGCGACTGAATAGGTCCAGACGTTTTAAATTTTTTAAAAACAATTCGTAAATATATCTTTAGCGACTTAGATACGTAAACAGTTATAATTGGACTGTACAAAACGTTTGAAATATTAATTTATCTGGTACGTAAACATCGTTAAAAATTTCTCCTTTAACTCAGCCGAATGTTTCAACACTAAAATCGCCGATGATACTATTTTGACTTTGTTTCAGCGGGATATCATCGCCAATTCTAGTGTTACTAATCAAAACTGCTTTTATCTTCCATATATCTTTATATGATTTAACGACGTAGTAATTTAGTAAAGCTTCTATTTTGCGTTTATGGTTCATCTATGAACGAAGGTTTGAAGGGGATCTACATGTAATCTCGTAAACTCTCAAAGAGCTCGCAATGTTCGTCGTCCCTTGGCAGTTGGGAGATTTAGGTGGACAAATAGTTTACACGCTCGATAGACAAGTGATCCTCCGCGATTGATTGGTTGCTATCGATGTGATTTCAAGCAGAAGCTTATTTTGGGGATTACCCCGACATTGTCTATAGTTAAATTAGACGTCGATGATGCCTAACGGGATCATGATAATCTCTCACAATAAGACTCTTCTAAAATACTCTTAATCCTAGTAGGGCTTTTAATCCAAGTGTCCCATCATCTTTCTTTTTCTGAAATAAATTTTCAGTATCGGTAACTGGAAGTAGTTAGACCAATCCCTCTTTGCTACCATCGCCGCTTTAATTACAGGACATTTGCATTGTCTTCGACACTACCAGCCTTTTGTGCCTTTTATCGATCCTCGAACGTTTAATATGGGAAGCTATAGTTTTAAAATTCAGTTCAAGTTTTACTTCGTAATGTCTATTGTACGATCGCGAATTCCGTTAATGCGATACGAATTCAAATAGGTACGATATTGCTTTCTGTATATGTAGTTTGTAATAATATATGTAATAAATCCCACGAGGATATAAAATTATTTGAGTGTATTTTTTGAATCAACATCCGACATCGTAAACTGTGAAATGAGAAACTGCCTCCGGGAAATATACGTCGCGAATGTTCGGCTGGAAAGCAGAAACTCGTTTTGTTTGAAGTTCTGATTGGCTCGTTACCGCGGCGCGACGCCGCGGCGTATTCAAAGCGAGACTCGCCGCGAACTCTCCGTGGCAGTTGCGAATTGCGTCCGAGCTGTAATCCGATGCGCGAATGCACTCGTGCGAACGCAACAGCGAAAGGACGATACGGAGGCTTTCGTCCGAATTGAAAATTATTTCTGCCGTAAAAATGCTCTCCCTTTTTCGGAGGGAGAGAAAAAGAATAATAATGAAAGAAAGGAAGAGAGGGAGAGGAAAACGTGGCAAGAGATGGAAACAGATAGGAAGAGGAAGAGAAAGAGAAGGAACGCGCGAACATTCGTGCAATCAGTTGGATTCCTTGAACGCGATCCGCGCGATCCATCGATCCTCCAGCAAGCACGTACGAAATTGCATGCTGGCGTCGCCGTGAGAGTACTGATTGCATATCCGGCGATATCGCGTTGTCGAATATGTGTTTTCGAGCAGGAGTACAAGATCGACACTGCACCGATGCGCTTTTCCGCATGAGACACACGGTAAATAATGTTATGCATGACGCCGTGCGATTTATTTTGCATTATTCGTGGCATTTGTATCGGCGCCACCCCGATACGTGACATTTCGCGACTGTGCCTCAATACAATTGCTGCGTCACGAAATTGAATTGCATCGGTGGAGAACAGGGAATATTTGGGGAGCTTTCGCAGAGTTTTCTCATCGTAGATTTCCATCGAACGGATCACGTTCGAGAGTGAAAAATTTAATGAAAAAATAGTTTGTGAATAGGTAGACTTTAATTCCGTGAACCATTTCTAGACTTATTTATTTATATATTAGAGTCATGGGGTGTGCTCTTCATTTGGTGATACAAGCCAATTCAAATGACCTTGTATCTTTGTTCTTATTGAGTATCAAGAAAGATAAAATGGCGTTTGTCGATTTGTGTCATTAAATTGAAAGCGCCCCTGAATAAAGTCAGAGAAGCGGACCGGTGTTACGTATTCTGATTGGCCATCGCAAATGACCAATCATGAAACTGATTGATCCATGTTATATACGACTGTCAAATGGACAATTCTACATTGATAGCTGTTAGGGACCTCGCACAATCAAAGGAATAGGGAATAGAAACAGAGAATAACAGATTTCGCGAACACTAAAATAAAACCAACTACACGGAGAGAATTTTCTTTTATTTTATATTAAATTTAGCTTGAAAATATGGTAGTTGTGGTACAATACAATTTTAAAGATTTTTACCATGCACTTCAGTAAAATTAATCAAACTTATTTTATACTTTATTGTAGTTTTATCAATGAATGAGAGAGATTTACATCAAAATTCTTCGAAATACAATGTTGTCCCACGACTATCATATTTTCAGGGTAAACTCTGAGAAAAAATTCTCTCCGTGTATGAATACCGATCTAAGACTCTAGTTTATGTGTGTGTTCGAGAAGTAGTTACATCCAAATTTCGGTAGATTCTTCCCTTTGACGATTAAGCTTCGGAAAGTGGCGACGTGCTCTTTATCATTTGTAACACCTTAGAGTTTTTTGCGGTTTTCAAGACAAAAAAATTCTCGACAATCCGGCAACAATCACTCGCTTTTATGTCTGAAAGTTTCCAGCAAATCGACATAATTAAATGTAGTCTAGATCGGTTGTACTCATAATTAGTAGCGGCTGCAGATTTCAACGGATCGAAACGTAATTTCAATTTAATCGCGGTCGCTCGAATTACCCCGCGTGGAGCTAAATGCGCGAAGAGTAATGCATCCGGCGTGCGAATTAATTCGTCACTGGTAACGCTACGCTGCTGTTGTAATTACGTCAGCTGACGCGACGAACTCCCTCGTCCAATATGTAATTCGTTAAATTTACAACGAATCCTTCTTCCTCTACGTGCAATGTAAAAAAGACAGGTTATGTCTGAACAACTCCATTGCGAAATATTTTCACTAGAAATAATCTCAACCAAACTTCCATAAAGAAACAAAAGTGAATTGTCATTTAAATCAGTCTGCATATTTATAACGCACTGTGAGCCGATTAATATTGAAAAATATGCAACTTTAATGTATTAAATTGATGACTTAAATTAATGGCTTTAATTTCTGCAACGTTCGAGCATTAATAATTATTATGATATTACGAATTTGAACCAATTAGAATAAATCTATAGGATTTTTCTTATTTAATTAAATTAATAATTATTATATTTAATTATTACAAATAAAACTAATAATAGACTAATAAAAGCGAAATTTTATTTAATTAAGAAATTACGCTTTTACACAAGTACGCCCGAGTGAAATTTTACGCTTAGCCCGATTACGCCTCGTCGAAAAAGCCGATTTCACAAGCTCCTCTTGAAGCCTCTTAATCCGTAACGCTTCAATGTCTCTTTCCGACGTGTGTCCTTTGATGTTATCGTGTCGTCGACCGAATTAAATCCGAAATCTACCGAGGAATTCACTTCTCGCGATTTCCGGTGCGATTGGCAAGCGAACTTCCCGGTATTACGTCATCAACATGATTATTATTCAAAATATAGGTTACTTTATTGTAACCCAAATACGTTATCCCTATTATGTGAGAGTTTTTAGTTGAAGCGAATCACAATTAATCTTTTGCAGATCCTTCTCAGTATCCTTCGCAGACGTATAAGCGAATTAATCTCCAACAGAATTACAACATTACTACGTCGCGCTTATTTTCCATTTCAACCGGACTATCTTGTAGGGTCGTGTGTATATTCGGCGGTAAAATCCGTGGGATATGGCACGAGCTCGGGCAAAAAGGTTTGTCTCGGGGCTGCCACATAAGATACTGCAAAATTAATTCCGACGTGTGGGTCAGATTTAATTGCGTTACACCGTGCCATTCATGCGGGTCTTTCCGTAAAAGGGACGACAGAACATCGTCAAAATTTTGCTGGACCGACACGTAAATATTAGACATACCGATGTAGACATTAATAGTGACTAGCTAAGCAACGTCGAGTTGTAACCATTTATTTTTACATCGTGAATGCATATTCTATTATTTTTGTCTCACAGTATTATTGCATCGACGAGAAGCTGGTGACTGACGTGTTAATCGTTTACGAGTCACCGAAATTAATTGTTTATTTGATTGGTATATTCATTTATTTTGAGTCACGTTAAGCTCGTTATTTTTAACGGCGATATTTTCATCTACGATTGTCATTTTCTAAAATGCACAGGAAATTTCGTAAAAATACAAAAACGTTGCGAAACGAAAATGATTTTTTTTACTTAGAGTACTTCATCATTATATTTTATCACAGAATATAAATCACGTGGTATCACGTTAATTATTTGCCGCTATCGACTTTGCTCGTGATTTATCGATCTGCATTTTTATCCGCTAACAAAAACACGATTCTCCGATCGGAAATTCGGACCTCTGTCCGACGCTTCATACACGGCGCTCGCGTTTGATTTATCGGCGATCTACATTTCGTTTGCAACGACGTCACGACTTTCCCGTCACATTTTGCCCGTAAATTTTAGGAAGATATACGGGCGCGAAGTGACACGTCTCGCCATTATCACATCGCCGCGTGATCGATGATTAAAAATACAGCGCTTTGAAAATTGCTATATCCATATTTTACGATTGACGCTACAGCGAAAATTAACGGACTGCGCAATTAATTTCGTAATAATGATTCGCTGCGAAATTTCAATGAACGCTACCTATTCTCCTGTTGGATTTATGCCGTCGAGTTTATGCCACGAATAGATTGAAGAGCTCCATCGCTCCGTTCTTATTAATTCGCATTGCACTTCTGCATTAGCGAAATGTCGCCGGCAGGATCGTCTATCATACGTCGCAACGGTGAGAGAAAGTGAGAGAGAAAGAGAGAGAGAGAGAGAGAGAGAGAGAGATCGCTGCAGTCCATTTCTTCCGACCGCGAAGTCGCGACGTTGATAAAGACAAAGTGTTTCCGTATTCGAGACAGTCGGAACTCATAGTTAATCCGCAGAATTACAACTTCTCATAAGAATACTATAACGCGCAAGTCATTCGTCATTTCGCTCATATCACGAAGATCTCGAAGATTTGCGTTTGAAGAGAAAACTCTTGAAGATCGAGGATTACAAACAATATTGTCACTTTCAGCGATCAAAACTAAGTTTCTAACAAATTCAAATGTTTAGGAGAACACAGCAATTTATGTGTTTATCGTAAATATTATTTGATCGGATATTTAGGATTTCTTTGAGAAAGGAATCCTAAATATCCTATTATTCTGTAAATTATTATTTGCAACTCGTAATACATTTGTAATTAATTACGTAAATATCAATTGAGAAATTACCAATTGTAAAAATACAATTGAGAATTACAATCGCTATTAATATTCTCGTATGCAAATTTAACTATTTGATATGTGCAAATTTGATATTTTAGCACATTTATCTAAATTTACATAGACCTTCATTCGCATATATGAGGAGACTATATGTCATAATTTTACATTTATATTTCAATATTTACGTCTAAATTATATATGCTTTTTTATTAGCACTTTGCTCTTTACCCAAGGTTCATTTTGACACAGAATATGACGTTCGCAATTTTTACAATCAGTGAGAGTGCCAGAATCATTGTGATATTCGACATTTCGATAGAAATACATATATGAGTGTGCATTAAAATCTGTAACGTTAAATATCAAACAGCACTAAAATGATTAAAATACTACAAATTTGCGATTACACGTTTTAACGCAGCATTGAAAAAAAATACGTTCTAAAAGTTAAACAAACATTTCCGTAGCAGTAATAAACAGAATAAAATAAAATATATGTGTGCCGCGCTTTTGCTTGTGTGGATATAAAAAAAAACCGATCGGCAGAAAACGCTCGGACAGGAAACAGCCGTTTTTTATCGTCTGTGTAGTTGCAAAAAAAATATTGTTCTGCGTCTAAAATTGCGTCCACGATCGTCCACGCCACGTGAAAAAAGGCCATGGTAGCACGGCATGTGCTACGTGTTATAAATTATAAGTTTTATCTCTCGCCCGGATACGGCTTAACTCTGATGAAAAGAAAAATGTCGTCGGCGTGCGACCGTTAGAAACGGGGACACTACAAAGGAAGAAATTCGAGTTCATCGCACTCGCGAGCAAACCTTTTTGTCTCAACATATAGCAAAGCAACCGTGATACTTGTGACATGGTACTAATATTTCGTGCGCAAGAATTCAAGAAGATCGAGGCTAGAAGTCTAAAAATTTTTGATGAGAAACATCGAGAATTGAAACTCGTGTTTACATATTTAGCGCGCAAGTACACAGAAAAAAGATTTGCAGATTTTAAATAAATATTTACTCCAATAATACTAACGAAATATTTACTAAATGTAAACATATATTTATTCGATTTAAACATAACTATAAACATAACCATTTTATTTTGAATAAATATTTATTTACTATAAATAAATATTTCGTTAGGACTATCGGAGTAAATATTTATTTAAAATCTGCAAATTTTTTTTCAATGTATCTTTTTTATTATTTCATAAGTATTTCCCATTCAGATTTGATGACGTTTGAATAAACGAGTGAATTCGGAAATATGGTATTTATTAATATTAATATTTGTATAATAGCATTAATATGAGCTTGTATATGTATATTCAATGATATTCCGCTCACTAATCCGGGTTTGACAAGAGCGAAACAGTCGACCGGACGAACTATACCTAACAGCGGTATTCATAGCCGGCCATTATTTGATGAATAAGCGTAGTTTCACGAATCTACGAATCTCCCCAATATATGCTAATTCCTCACAAGAAGCTCCATTGTAGTTTCGCGAAACGTAAATCTATGAATAATGATTCGCTATTAATTACGCTTCCAATCGGGAAACGAGAATAGATGGCAATCGCTTATGACTATATATAACGTATTTCTTAAGACGTGAAATAACTCCACCTATATTTACACTGCCGTTAATCTTTCGAGTGACCATTGAAGCGTCAGAAACGCAAGTTGTAAAGAGCAGCAAAACCATGGATCTTGCACGAAACGCTGCGCAAGTGTTTTACAACAGCATGGAAGTTTGGCTTTTTCAGTCTGGTCTCCCTTTTGTCCAGTAGCTCCAACCTCTCAATCCTCTTCGCCGAGCTTTTCGCGCGAGGCAAAATTCGCCGCCGGTTTTCGAAAAAGTAAAGGTGGGCCGAGCGCCAGGAGGCGGATAACACGCGCGGACTGAAGCGTACGTTCGTCGATAAAATAAAAATAATAGTGTACAAAGGACGCGCATTCAAGTAAAAGCCGCTGCGCGCAACATTGAGAGGACGGCTTGGAAAAACTTTCGGCCGAGAGAAAATCGAACAGATAATCGCGCGGCAGAAAGGGTGAGAGAGGAAAGGATGCGAGTGCATGTGTTGTCGCACGCTAAAAGGGCGAAATAGCACAGCGATGTAACAAATAACGTAGTCGTGGCAACGAGGAGGCAAAATTCGAGAGAACAAGTCGCTTTAAGAATATAAATCGGAATTCATTATAATGCAGTGCAGGATATTTATCGTAAAATATTAAATATGTCTGCCAATAATTCTTTCGATATTCAACGATTTTATATTTCGTCAAGAAGCCATGTCAAGATCTATCAAAATGAGATACATTGCTTCTCCTATCGCCGGAATTTACCTCAGGTATTTGGATATGTTGGCGAACGCTTTGAAAGAGAACATTTGACCTATATACGGTGAATTTTTTAATTGTAGAACATTAAATTTAAATTTTATATACGGCATTTTATTAACCATTACGGGAATAAAATCCTTTAACTTTTTACGCGAGAAAGTTTTTCGTTCATATCGAATTTTTTATCTCTTTGCATTTCAATCAGCGAACTCTATTCTAACTGTATCATTCTCTCAGCATTTTTTCCGCAGTTAAATTTTTTTACGACCATGAAATGATGACTGTCACAACTTCGACAGTTCCACATGTATAATTCGCGCTAAATTTTTTACCGAGCTGCGCATTTTTCTTGTTACATTCTAATGTATGGCGCATCTCAAACTCTCTGGCTCGTAACTTCCACGATTACGTGCGTTTCTCTTCACTGTCGGCTTACCTCGAAAAGCTTGCAGAGTAAATCTTAAGTCGCACGTTAATGCGTTTACGACGCATCGCGCAACGGCGGATACGTTTTCGAGTACCATCCTGCTCGGAAGAGATTTGTCCCCGGCTGTATGCGAGAGGTGGCGGAGCTCGCAGGAGATGGCGGGTTCATTAGCGAGGGGCGACATAATTCAGGGAGTTAGTCGTTTGTAAATCAACCTTGCTGGGTGGTGGGTTAAAGACTCGAGCATGTGTCGCTGCGCGTACCGCGAGAAATTAAATGAAATATTACTCTGTCACGTGGTAATTCTTTAAATAAATTTTAGTTAAATTCGCTAAACGCCATCCAGTGCGTACATGGTTCGCGTTAATTAGCGGCGCTTTATACTTAAATTTATTACGCCGCATTTGCCAGAACGTTATCCCACGTAAATTTAAATAAATTTTAACAAACGTAAAATGATTGTAAAATAAAATCGTGGAAGAGTGCTAAAATATTCGTTATTGCGCGGAAAATTCTCTTCGCGTGTCGTCAAGATGCATTTGCGTATTTGAGTACCATTCCGTCGTTCAAAGTAAATCTTGCGAAGATACGTCGCGTCGATTTCGCGTCTGGTATGTCGAAGTTAAAACAAATAACAAACACGTCCCGTTTCTGAAGCTCCGTTTTTCCCGAGTTTCATCAATTCTCTTTCTCTCTCCCTCGACATTCGCTTTTGTTTAACTTTCGAGGGTTCGGGGCGAAGTATCGATCGATTTCGAACGCGTGGAGTTCATCACGCCATATCGTTTCGATGGAGAATGACTCTTCTGGCGAACGAAAGCGACATGTTAACCATTAAGACTGTCTTTTGCCGTCGAGTAGTGGAGGATATTCAAGAATATTTCCCTCGCTCGCATCTTTTCCTACAGCAACACGCTGACGATGGCCATTCTCTTTCTCAATCGAGCTTTTTTATCGCATCGAAAACGACACGATCCGAAGAGAAACTTACGTGAAAATGCGCGTGAAAATACAGCATGCCGGCATAATTTTGTGCTTACTTTGCAAGAGTATTCAATGATATGTATTCAATGAACGACTACAGGCAGACATCCATGCTCTATAAAAACATACATCCTTGTACTGACGGATCCACGGGGGGAAACATGGAGATCATGGCCTTCCCTTAGAATCTCTCGGTCGTTAAAAATATTTATAGTAAAATATTATATATATTTTTTAAATATTTTTACTATTTTTAATCACAATTTTGATATTCTAAAAATATTTTTTAATTTAAGAGATTTTATAAAAATACATATTCCATTATATTATTCTTCTTTTGTGTTCAATATACAATTTTAAATAAAACGTTTTATGAATTATACATTTAAATAATATTTTGTCACAATGTAATAATTTACGTAATATTCAATTTTTATCTTTATATATTTAACCTTATAAAAAAATTTCACTTGCGCGGCGAGCCGATGGCCTCTCCTTGACAAATTTCTGGATATGCCAATGCATCCTTAAGATACAGAATATTTACATTCGGTCTTTAGATTATTTCCGACTGCATGTGGCAATTATGTTCTTAATTTGCGGTTTGATAACTTTTATTTCTTTCCAGACATTTTCCTCGCGATGCATTAAACCGCTCACGAGTTTAGGGAACTTCGTTGGCGATTTAGGTCGGGCGAAAAAGAAAAATGTACTTAAGTCCACCCGTAACATCTCTTGTCGACGGAATGGGTACATATGTATATATGTGTGTACGTTGAATATATAAACTAACAATTTTCGGGCTGTGCGAACGCTCACCCGCACAACTACCCATAACAATTCCGGCAAATCTCTACGTCACGTGCCGCAAGGCGGATTTAAGTGCATAATTCATTGTTACTGTAACGTCGCGCATCCAAGTGAATGCGGTGCGCTCTTGCGAACGGAGAAATTTCGCATGATGCAATTGGAACGATGTAAAGAGCGGAATTTGTAAATTCTCTTCGTCTGGTTCTAATTTTCAAGTGCCTAACTATTGAATGTATATTTACTATTTAATATACATTACTTTTAATATGTAGATTTCTTTTCTGATTTTCAACTATTTCATATTTCTTGAATCTTTCTATGAGACATTATAAATGACATTTCATTTTTATGAGATACCTACTTACGATTAGTTAATATTTCATTTTTCTGTAAAACAAATTAATTCGAATTCTATCTGTTTTCATATTTTATTAATCTTTTAAAATTAATTTAAATATATAATTTTTTGTTTAATATTAAACAATATGCAAATGAAATTAAAATCTTATTTTAAATTAAATGAAGAACAAAATGTGTTTATTTATCTACAACTGCTTGACTCATAAAATATATTATTATTCAGTCGTGTCTAATATAAAAACTATTTATGAAAGAGTATTTTTGCCAGAAAAATCAACTTCAAATCGATTAAATAAGTATGGATTCTGTCAATATTATTCGAATATTTTGCATACTCATTTTCACGAACGCTCATGTGAAAATTATGATTTTTTTCTTTTTATTCTTTTTTTAATTTTTATTTTTAATCTTCTTTTATCATCTATTTTCTAACTTGTCGTATATGTGCGTAATACGCGCGGATAGCAGCTATCGTATTTTAACTTGGACATATTTTTTTACTGCACTGTATTTTTGCGAAAGTTGTGGCACATTCTTCCGGAACTGAAAAAGTACCACCAATTCTTCACTGGGAATATCAAATCGCGCAGCTACATATTTTATCCGTCGGTGCGTAGCTTAATTCACATTGCCGCGTTTATCGCGTGTTTCGCGCTGCGAGACAAAGAAATTCGTTGGAAATTCCGAAACGGCCGCAGCTCGGGATATAAGTAATTCATTATTAATGTAACGATGGCGTGTACGGACCGAGCCAAGCTCTTATTCGCTTGGCGCACGATGAGTCTCAAGTTGTGCTCCGAGTTGGGGAATGAGACAGGGGTATGAAATACTAGTTTCGGTAATGGTTTTGTAAACTTATAGCTTGCTGAATCGAATTCACGATTAAGGAGTTGGGTCTCTTTGTGTCGGCGCGTGTTTATCGTATATTCATTTCTGTCTCTCTGGAAATTTAACCCGAAATCTGAACTAATTCGACAAGGAATATGCATTAAAAATTACAATATATAGGAAAAAAAATAACATAAACAATAAGAGAAATTTTCGTTCTTCGAACGCAATTTTTAAAAAAGTTTCGTTGTCGAACGAAATATTTGTTCTAGAAATACAGGGATTACGTGCTGTGCTGGAACAGATGTTCCGATAAAATGTTTCGGCATGATCTTACTGTTCTATAGTTGTAGTTTGTATGTTTTCATAAGCTGTATGAAAACATGTAAAACCCTGCCTTTTTCTACATGATATATTTATTCCGGATTTACAATATATTCATTTCATATGAAAAGCGAAAATGCTTCAGCAAATAAAATACAATGTTATAGTCACGCGTTTTTTCGAATTTTGATTTTTGATATTGTTATTACATAGGAATATTGTTCGTTACACTGCTGGACAGAACAGTGGTTAACCATTGATATCACGGTTTTTGATTGAGAAATCGTCACCGACATGTAGCAACATTTCATAGATTTTTTTTACGCTCTCCGTCTATCATCATATGTTTAACTACATTCGAGTACATTGGCAAGCATGGCGATAGCATCGGAGACACGCTCGTGATTTACTGCTGTTCGCATTTTACCGGCAATTGAATGCTCCTTCGCGCTTCCACCTCCGGCTTCGTTCAATTTTCCGCGATAGAAGAATATCAATTTTGCGGCGGCATTGTTAGACGCGCGCCGCGCCGTTTACGATCCTGGAAAATCGGGAATCACGCGGAAGTGAGCCTCGTAAAAGGCTAATCTGATTTACAGCGGAATCTCAATCTGAGAGGGGCTCGTAAAAGCTTCTTTCGGACTTTTATGGCGCGCGTCGTGGGTGAGCCAACTTTTGATATTAAGGACATCTCTTGGCGTGATTGCGCACGAAAGTGGGAAAGAGAGAACTTTGTCCCAAAGTGTCTCAAACGCTTTTAAATACCGCGAACCTAATTGCGAACGATCTCGAGGATGGCAATCGCGGTCGTCGTCAAGTTAAGCGCTTGGAGTTGGCCCAGAGTTCCTTTTAGAAAACCCTTTTTCCACCGAGATCCTGCTATAACGATATATCTGAAGCGATCCTTCTTTTCTTCTCGTTTTCTGCGGTATGTCCCTGAAAAGGGATAAGCCGCTGAAAAGGGAGTGAAGAGGATGGAAGTAAGAGAAGACGATTGACTTGCGTTGAAGAGCGATTTGCCCGATCGCAGTGAGCTTTGAGAGATTAGCTTCGAAGGAAGCTTATGAGACATAATTAGTTCTTGGATTGATTAGTATTACGCGATGATGTACGTAATAGTATGATATAATTATTAGGAATGTACCTTAAGTCTTAATTATTGTATTTGTATTAATAAACAGAGATCACGTTTGTGTTTCTATTACGTTGAAATTTGTTTTACAATTTTTTATAGGAGATAAAAATAGTTCATTGAAATTCGATTAACACATATTCCTTTATTGATTTCTATGAGGGTTGTAATGATTTAAAATCTCTCATCACATATTAATCTCTAAATTCTGAATTTATCTCTAAATATTCTCTTTATCCTTGTATTGTATATAACGTTATCAAATAATGATAAAAAAAAAGATATCAATATCGTAAAAAAATCACCTGCATTTACAGCAACCTGATCTGTCTATATCCTCTCGCATTTCCAATACGTTAATTTCTAATGCGTTTATATTAATGCGATATTTCAATTTAAATAGTGACAAGGTTTACTGACGTTTATATTGTTTATACGTATTACTGCATAATTGGTTTTCGATCCTATTAATATTGAAATGTAATGAAGCATCGACACATCCTGTTATGAGCACTAGTCTGCGGTGTCCTCCAAATTATCCTCCCCTAATTGACTCGGTATTGTCCTACCGCCAAACCATCATCGTCGTTGCTGAAAACAACGAGACAGCTTTTGAATCTGGAGTTAATGAGTAGCCCACGACGGCGACAAGAAAGAAAATTTCGAAAATTATCGACATGAACACTCATTTCTAATTCCGTTTCAACGCGAGGAAAAGATACGGAGGCAGATGTCGGCATCTTGGCCTTTATCGGGAGCAGTCCTAGTTCGAAGAGGAGAGAGGAGAGTCTAGAAAGGAGGGAAGTGAAAACAGAGCAGACGGCGCACCGCTATACCAGAAAATAGGGCGTTCGCTCCCGAGATTTCGTTTACCGTGGCTGTCTGACATCTCTGGCGTTGTAATCTGATGGTATTACAGCCGCCGCGAAGAAGCATGGTTTTTATTCTTGCTTCCCCTTTTATCTCTCTGCCTTTCTCTTTCACTCTCATCCTGTTTGAACTGCGTTACATCGCGGACGAGTAGTTTTTGAGAAATGTGGCTGCACCAAAGTTTTTCTGAAACGTGCCGTTGAAATTAAGGGAATTTCTTTTAATTGCTAAAAGCATCTCGAACGTAATGACCACGTGGCTTTGTAATTCCATGGTAATGTAAGCGTAGTCGGACGGAACGAGAAGTTACATAGGATAAGCGACGGTATAATGAGTCCTTTATGCTGCGAATAAATGTTTCTTCCTTTCCCGCATTGGATAAGTGTAACACAGCGTTTATATTACATTTATCTACTTGCACGAAAAGACGTCTGCTTTCCGATATGATATTGTAATGTAATCACGTTGTAACGCAACGATACTGTAACGGTAAACCTTATTGTTCGAGGCAAGAGTAAACTGTCGCAATACGATAACGTTATGTCGCACGTTCGCGACAAAATATGAACAATCAATTAGTGTTAATTTTTTATATATTAGGTAAATATATTAACACGAATAGTTTATAAATTAAAAATATGGCGTATGTATAATATATTCCAATGTGCGCATTTCAATTTAATAACTCTTAGAATGTAATAAATATTTTTAGAATGTTTTATTTAGATGGCTTATCGATATTTAAAAATATCTCCTTTTCCATTGAATTATATAAATATAGTTTGTTACACAAAAGTTGTAAACACAAAAGTTTAGTTGATAAACCTGGGATAGACAGGCTAAATATCGGAGGTAGTGTAAAAGTTTTACTTGCGTCATGTTGTGATAAAATGAAGACAAAAAGGGAAAGGGAGGCGTATAAATCGAAACTAAAACCTGTTGAGCGTGAGATAACTTACAGTGCACGTCACTTTCTTTCTTGTAGGCGCTATTGATTTTATCGAAATAGCAAACTAGATAGTGTGTGTTAAAGCTTGTGTAATCACTTCGGGCGTAAAATTATGTGAACAGCGTTTTACAAAATATTAAAATAATTGCGGCTTATTTAATGATGTAATAATTTATAATGCATGTCAAATTATGTATATGTATCAAACATTAAGAATATTAATATTATTTAATAATACTGAAGTTAATATTTAATAATATTAATTTGAGTATTTAATAATATTAATGTTATAGTGTTATACTGTTTCTACAATATTTGTCCTATTTATTTGTTTTCATGAAATGCATATCATATTTTTAAGTTCTTGTATAAATTACTATGCAATTAAATAAAAAATTTTAGTTCTATGATAGCTAACAAGTAATAGAATTTCAAGGAAACCTCTAAACGTACCACTTGCTAGTTTTAATCGTGGAATTTATTGCATTTTAACGTCTCCTATGACAAAGAGCGGCAAATGAAATTCAGAGGATCCATGAAAACTTCTGTGGTAAAATCGAACGATCTCACGTAACTTTGATATCGGCTGAATAGTTTCTCTGTTTAATTTTAACCGAATGGATCGATATGTGATGTTCGACGTTATTGCTGCAGCAGAATTAAGCGGAAGTAATCGTGGTCTCCGTTTTCGTACAATTTTGGAGAAGTTTGCAAAATTATACATTCAAATCTTGCTTAGGAGCGTAAGGGTTGGGGCCAAAAGCTGAATACCATCCGCTGTGCGATCGGTGCCACTTCCGTAGTTTTGTCTTCTATACATAAATCGAGCTATTGCATGCTCGATTCAAATTTTCATTTTGAATTATTTTATATTTTTAGAGACTGATATCACATAAAAATATAAAATAATTCAAAGAAATGAAAATTTGAAAGAAAATTTTAATTTGATAATTTTATCTTATTTTATTGTATATCTAAAATTTTTATACTAAACAGTTCTTGTTTGGGACACTGCGCTATTTATCTCACTAATCGAATTCACGAAATACTCAAATCCCTGATCTCAAATGAACTCGAAACCACATCGTTCGCTGTACTACGAAGCCGTACATCGCACGAGCGTGTTAATGTGGTATCGGATCTTTTTATCGGTCGAACCGCGATGTGGAAGGCCGAAATTGCGTGTAAGCTTTTAACATGCAGATCGTTATGGCCAAACTCGCCTCGAACGAATAGGCGGATAAATGGATCCGACAGCGGAGAAGAACAGGAAATACATGAAAAGCACTTGAACTTCTTCGCGGGTGAAAGCTGAACAGGTTTCGCGATGCTCGTGAACATTGCAGTTTCAAAGCTTAATTTCGCTAGATAGTTTCGGCGGTCAGAATTCAACGATGATGTACGCCGCTAGAGAGACTTTGCGAGTGAACGTCAGTAAGTGCTTGTAGATGATCCTCTTTGCCTCTTCCTTCTTCTCTTAAGCATCCATTCTGCTACTTGAAATTTCAGCGCGATTCTAGCGGCAAGCAGAATCCGAATACTCGCCACCTAACTAACTTCAGTCACGTGTACCGGAATTTGTCAGATAAATCCGACCGAATTTCCGGAAGAGATCTCTTTCGATCCAAAACTACTGTCTCTCGCTACGAAAAGATTTTTCTTTTCGTGATGGATATCGATATACTATAGTATACATCGGAGATCTTTCGTTTCAAGATGATCGTTCATCATCGACTGAGAAAGAATAACTTGAATAAAACAGAAATAACAAAAAGTTTTTACAAGAAACATTATATTTTATCGATTTGCAAAAGAATAAGATGGAGAAATTCATAGATAAATTTACGATATTTTAATGAAGGTTGTTAAATCTCTATGATAATTTCTCTTTAAATTTTTGAAAGTAAATTGACTTTATCATCATTAAGGAATTTGTTATTAAAGTACACGCTATTAGTGAGACAACCCGTGTACAGAGGAAAAACCTGCAGAGTGGTTTCCCTTGGGGAAACTACAGGCGGAGAATGTTTATTAGCGTGCTCAGATTGCATCTCGCGGTAGTCTCGTGTTTATTTGTCTCAATTAATTTTTTGCAGTACTTCATTATCCCATAGTGAATGGATATTACCTTCCAGATTTACGCAAAATGTATAAAAACGGAGCTCTCTCTCCGCGCGTGTAACGTAATAGATTCATTTAGAATATGAGAGTATCCTGGCTTCAGCATTTTTATGAGTAGTATACTTGTGTACTTTAAATTGCATGGTGAATGCATTTTTCTAAATAAACACATGACACAGAAAAAAATCACTAGTGTTGCTGTAAAATTGCTTGACGTATAAAATTGTTGACTAAATGTAAAGTCTTTCCTGACAGCGCAAGTATGTCATATTTTATGTCATACTCATTTTACGTATCCAAACTCACTTAACCATTGAAAATAATTTCGTGGAAACGCTTGAGCTTTTATTATGTAAAAACAAATAGTTGTTTGTATAAGATTTCTTGCAAATCAAATCCACATATAAATATAACAGTGCATATTAATGTGTGTGGGTGTGTCTAGATCGCTTTTTAAATAAAAAAATCTCGGTTTTTTTAATCACATCCTAAAATCTTATAAAATCGAGTTGAATTCCTAGCAACAGAATTGTACAAATTCGATGGAATATATATTCCAGAAGAAACAATAGCTGAAGTATCTAAAAATTTAGTCAGATGTAGATCTGAAAATAAATTTTGTTGGACTGTCAAAATAATTTTGTAGGACGCTCAAGTTGATTGCCAGAATATCAAAATTTTACCCATCATGCTTAAGTTTTGTACACAAATTTTGATATACTAACAAAGTTATTGTCAGATCTGTATCTAGCTAAATTTTTAGACATTTCGGTAAAATCATTCTTTCCATGTAACGCAATAGATAGATAACAGGCGTGAACATACTTGTGAATTTGTAGAAACGTAATTACTCTCGTGTGTTATACATGTACGAATTATATCTCGTCCCTCGGTTGCTGCGCGCACGCAAATAGAATTGCGATCGACGAAAAGACAGCCCCTTGAGGCTTTCCCGGTTCTCAAGTTTCCATCATCTACCCTTGCTGTAACTCGGATCACGAACTTTATCAGGTCAAAGATTTGTTTTATTCAGTGTCACGTAACTCGTCGTTTTCCCGCGTATTCCCACGCGGATTCCATAATCTGATTGGCAAGTTCCATTTCGAGCATATATAAAATAAATCCGTGGACCCCTCCCTACTCCATTTGTGAAAAATATGAGATGTTAAAGGCATCTGCCAGAATCAATATGCACTTTTGGATTCAATGGCTCTAAATTTATTATTTGTTATTCCGTCATAATCGTTCAATGGGTCATATGTCATTTCTGGTACAATATTCGCGATATGCCAAAAATATTTGTAAATGTGCTTCACATTTGTGCTTCACATGTGTCGCGTATTATAGCATATAGTAACTTTAAATCAATCAACAACGTCCCAGGCGCATTGAACCAGCCCTTCGGTAATTTCATTACGCGATCACGTCGCGGAACGCTGTGGTGGAAAATTCAACGGTTGAGATCAGTTGCATTTTCACGGTTGGGAAAGCTTCTTCTTGGGCGTCTCTCGGGGAAGATATGTAGCAGCTTCCTCGAAACGGACTTCCATTAATCTCGATCCTCGATAATAAGCAGATCCACGCCGTAAAGTACGCGAGCGGCCGGCGCAATATACGGATCGGCGCGAGAAGAAAGTGCATGGACCACGAGTACGTTTCGCAGATTACTTACTTGCTCCTGAACTTTAATTATCGAGCGTATAACCTTCGACGAGGATTAATTACTCGCGAGCTGACACGATTTCCTGTTAGATCTCACGCTTATCGCGCCATGAATCTAAAGAGAAAATTCTATTATGAGGTAACGAAGAACAGGTAAAGTCAATTATTGCGATAGTCACGAGATGGCCGACGCGAGAAAAGAAAAGAAGAAATTTATGTGGGTTATTATAATTTTATTGGTTTTTATTATTGCCTTTCCTCTTCGATAAGCATTAAAAGCTGTTAAAATAAAGACTAAAATTCCGATAAGCACGAAGAATTTAATATCCTCCGCACTAAATTTTCATAAAATAAAATGGAACCCGATATCGGTTCTTATTCATTGATTCTCAATACTTTCGATAACAGTCCATTATTATTTCGAGAACAGGATCGTGATTGCGTTAGTTTCGTGGCAGAAAATTGTAGAGACACGAGATAATTGAATTATACGGCTACACTCTATTGCGTACCCGCGTATTTAGCCAGGAGGAAGAGAACCACATAATGCAAAATTGAATTCTCGGTATTGGCGCAGTTATGAACTTTAGTTATTCCGGTTAAATACGATAATAATGAATTATCGATTCAACATTATAATGAATAGAACCCGCGCGACGATCAGGAAATATATTTAAAATTAAATCTGAAATGAAAATTACACAATATTAAATTATTTATTTATATATATATATATAAGCTATTTATATATGTTATGCTACGATAATTATTCACATGATGTTACATCAAGTAACGAAATTCAACACTTGACAGTTTCTTATTTCATCAATAACAGTCATTTAGTGCTTGTAGAGAAAGATCGAATGTGAAAGATATAAATCATTTCGCCAAAATCAAATAGTGGAAACAAGAAAGAGAGTCACAGCCGTAAAAGCAAAAGTAATTACGGCTTGTTTCAAGGGTTGGCTCGTTACGACTCGACGAATAATTAATTACGCACGGTCCGATTAGATACAAAACCGTACGTGGTCGTTGTGGCGAGCGTGCCTGAAAATTGCTGGCAAGACCGTATGGTACAATTAAAGCATTGTGCAGCGGGCACGAACAAGAATAAATATACACGAAGACACGTTTGTATGTGCGCGTTTTAGAGCGTGTACATAATTGGAGCACCCGTGAGGTTTTCGGCCGCCGAGTCGCTAATGAACGCGCGAAGACATTCTCGAACATCGTCGCTATTTTTATTTTTAAGCTGCTTTGATATGTGTTTACGTAATTGAGGAGTTTAGAAATTGAAAAGATACTTTTTTAATTGAAAAATTCTTGCTAAATACTTTTTTCTGTCGCGCTCTCTTTCTATCTTTTTCTTCATGTGCTAAATGAACTGCAAAACTGAAGAGTTGGGAAGAATATCAATTATATATTCACGCTTTGAATTTTTACTCTAGAATTTGAATTTTAAACAAAAAGATAAAGAAAAAGAAAAAAACAGTAATAGGAAAGATATATGTCGCACGTCATAAGTAAGATCGTATTATAGTCATCGTGTTTTTCTATGCCTTCCATTATCACGGCTTTGTCTTACTTGTCACAAAGAATTTTAAACACGTCGAAAGACTGAATAAAGACTGCAGATTATGTACTGCAGAAAAACACTTTGATAAGTATAGTTTAATAAATATGACAGAAAAATATGCAAGGTGATGCAACGTAAACGTAAAATGCATGAGAGCACATTATTTCGAAGATTCCGCTTATTTTTTTAAGCTTATTTTTTTAAGCTACAAAAGTTCAATTTTATTTAAATTTGTTTACAATTTGTCATACAAATCTAACATCCGAATCTATCTAAAAAATAGAATAACTTACATGTGTTCTATGGAACAAATCCTGTATAATATTAAAAGTTTATGTTAATACGAAATAATTTTTATATATTCATTACTTTAGTTTTTAAAAAATCTCATTGTGCGATAATTTCAATTGTCACGCAACGAATGAAAAATAATTTAATGATCAGTTAATTTAAGCAATTAACTGAATGTTTAATTATCCTAAAAAATAATTTAATGATCAGTTAATTTAGGCAGTAAATTTAATATTTAATTTTCACTTAACTATTCTGTTCTTCTCGGCCAACAGGAAACTTCGTAATTTGCGTATATATTATTAATGCAGTGGTTAATACCGCGCACGTGCATCCTGCGACGTTCCCGTTTTCTCGTGCCTCGGAATTATGAAACCTAATTTAAAGCGTTCCACAGGGATCGTCTTGCGGTCACTTTGTAGCCGGTCTTTACAGCCGCTACCAAACCCGATCCTCTTTGCCGCGTGGAAACTCTCCACGCGCAAATCTGAACGGCCACGAACGAGCCTTTTGAAATTCACGGCTTGTCGGATCTGATGTTGACTCATTTACAACGTGGCTAGCTAATGTCACAGTCCGCATGCAGCGTAGCAACCGCATGCTAGTGCTAATCCGCATGCAGCTGACTCGCCCGCAATTCCGACGAATTGCGACGCGCTCGTTCCCTTAAGAAATTCCATCAGTTTATTCGCAACTGCCCCCTCGGCTATATCCACCTTTCGTGTCGTCCAGGACCAAAGCCGACAAACGAAGTCCGGGCCACGGTGACTACTTCAAAATTACTCGGGACCGGCTGGAAATAACCTTTGAATTATTTACTAGGAAATATTGTGGATACAGAACCGCGGAGGTCGTGGAGCTTTTCACGATCCTGTTCGCCCGAGTGCAAACCTTCAGCTCGAATTTTCACGCTTTTTGAGCAGCTCTTTGCTGGTATCGACGATACGCGTCGCTTTTACTCGCATAATTTTTATTTAAAAAATACCCGAGTATTGTATTTAATCATTATTTAATCATTATCGTAGAAATCGATATTTTACAGTTCTATTTTCTTACATGTTTTTCGTTTATTTGTTATTCGTTTCTTAGACGGAAGCATAGAGTCATACATAAAGCATATAGGTAACGCATAATGCATAAAAAAAAATTAACCAATCTAAGTCCCTCATTTTTTCTTTTTTAAGAAATAAAAGATTCTGATGGACTTTTCACAATAAGCCCATCAATAAGTAATTAGTAATAGATCAGTCAGCGAGTCAGTAGTGTGTCACATGGTAATAATAAGTCAGCAATCAGTGACTGCGTAGGGATGATCAAATTTTTTTTTAGGAACTTAGGTTACGTTATGATTGACCATATAGTGTATTTATTTATCTTGAGAACTACCAGCCGCCTGATCGGTTCAAGTATCGTGACGCGCGTATTGTATCTTCGCGTATTGTAACGTTATGATCTAATATAATTCTGAATGTAAGTTTTTTAAAATTTTTATGACTTATAATTCTGACTTACCAGTATCAGAAAAACAAGAATTAATTGTTATAAGTGTTCGATTTTCGAATAAAACATTCGCTGCGACTTCGTCCTTGAATTTCGCAGGTATGTTCATGGATCCATGATGCACGTAGTTACCAACACTTTGCGTGTTAGTCCAGTATGACTGATTTATAAGTACCTCTTACACAATCAATCGAGTGGAACGCCCTATTTGAAACTCTGCACGAAAGGGCCGACCTTGTTTCCATTTCTGAATTATGTATAGGAAAGTGCTGTATACACGTCATGAATGAAATATACGCTACCAGCCAGACGTTCTATGACGATGTCGTTAATATTACCGGAGTTACTCGACTCACGCTAATTCAAATATCCCTTCATGCGACGTGGTTATATTTGTCAAACAGTACGGTACGATATATGATATCCGTTTTGGCATGTGGTCTAATAAATATTTCGTCGGGTACAAAAAGTATCGCGCTGAATTTTCCAAAAATAGTCTTGCCTGTAATAGCGCTTAATAAAAGCTTTATTCTACCGAGGGATTTCGTAACATTTAAGGCGGCTTGAAAGCTTTCTAAAAGCACTCAGCCTAGCCTCGTTTAGTCAGATCTTGCCACGTGTAAGTTCGCGATGTTAGAAGTGTTGTTCATAATTCGATGTGCTTTATTCGTCTCGATTTTAACAGAACAGATAACGAAATTAGTTCCTGCCCAAGAATTAACAGGACGATAAACGATATGGAATGCGTTAGGAATATTAAATTCAGTGTCATTTCAGATTAACGAGAGAGATGATATCACTGCAGATGCAAAGTGCAAACTCTGCTTAATTATCCGAAGCTTCTCCACGAGGCAAATCGAGATTAAGTGAACTCGATTAGACTGCTATTCTGATAATTTTATTATCTTGAAAATCGAGATGCTACGGTCACTACTCCGTGAGATTGTGTAATTTCAGGTAATCTCGAATATTCGCGGACGAAGAAGAGCGAAACGGTTTCGTAATTTTAGAAAGTAATTTCAGTCGCTGGAATATCGCGAGAAACTCTCAGCCGAGGCCGACGTTCGATTAAGAGTTCAGTCTGCGAGTCTTAATTTGCAAAAACGATTCAAATCGCATCCCCCTTTCTTCTTTGCGCGAATCATCGACTGGAAGAGTTCGGTTTTCCGGCGGCGATTTTCATCGCGCGCGATTGTTAACAATGAGTTCATCGAGTTCCGGCATTCTCTTCAACCTTCCCTCCGGGAACTTTGGACAAAACCAATATCTCTCGTACGGTGACAAATGTCATTGGGTTCTCCAACACTTCCTACCACGGATTTCGCCGAAGTTCAAAACCGACGAAGACAGAAGTTCTGTCCGACAAGAGCAAGATTGTTCGCCCTGATTCGCACATTCGCCACTCAGAAAAACGATCTGTTAAATAAGGTTTTTTGGGGGAAAGAGGTATTCAAGAACAAAGTACTACTAATGGAATTTTATGGCAGAGAAAATCGCTTAATTTACACGAATTCTACGGCGATTCACGAAGAAATGCATTTCAAGATGCGACGGTGATGAGACTGGTCGGGACTGTAACTGCTCGGGCGCAGATTTCGATCGCGACCTAATTTTTTACGTAACCGTCTGACACGATTCCTCTTTTACGTTTTTCCGAGAATGTTCTCTTGATAATTTTCTGAGAGAAAAAATATCGAGGTCATATCCAAAGTTTTCCTGTAAACAGGCGGAACACGAGAACGTTTCTCGATACCAACCATGTTTGGCAAAAATTCGGATAACTTTGACAATTGATATTTTCTTCGAATCCTTGCTAATACGGATCTTTGCCGATTCTTTCTTGGCTCCATCTATCTGATTTATTTTCAATCGAAATTGATATTTTCCTTGTTAAAGAGATTCTAAAATCATCTGTTTTGCCTATTATTTTTCAAATAAATAAGTATTTTTTTAGTTGCCTTTACATTTAAAAACCCTTTTTATAATTAAAGTATAAACGCTAATGTAGTTCAAACCGATCAACTTTATACCAAAAACGAAAAAAATTGGAAAATTACAGTTTTGTTATCGGCTTCTGGCGTCAACAGTATTTGCTTTATATACAAGTTTTATACTTTATACGGATAAGACAATCTTTGTTTGGACTAGGAATTACGCGAAATAAACAATGTTGAGTTCTTAGAATTAGATTTTAGATACCTTTTTTAGATAACTAATATAAAAGATTAGTTAAAAAATATGTATGTGTACGATTGATGTAGTAGTGTGTATAGTGATGTGTCAGTAACATGTAAATCGTATGTGTGTAAGTCCTACTGAATCGATAAAAGACGACTTTAGGATTCTCTTAAGAAAGCAGCGAACCAACAGCTCGGAAATTGTCGCAGAGATTTCTTTTTCTTTGTCAATTGAGATATCGAGGTAATAGCGTTGAAGTAATGATAAAGCCGGAGTTTGATACAGATGCTTTAAGTGTCGTGTTGCGATCGCGATCTGAATCAAGGTCAATGCTCGTGCGAATGGAATTATGGGCAATAAATTGTTTTCCTATTGTACCAAATTATTTATCATCATATAATTGAATCTTTTGATGCTTCTCGATTATCCATTATTTCCGCGATGTATGTTTGCCAGAGAAAATTTAAAAAAAAAGGAAGGAAAAATGGAAATACAGCGACATGCAGAATCGTGAAAAATGGTAACACGGTATATTTTAATGCAGATTCTTTAGCGTATTCTGGTACTTCGCGAACAGGCTATTCACTTCCTCTCGACGCGTAATTCCACTTCTCCGACGGCAACATGTTTATCGTGAGACGTATGCATTGTACAGCTGAAGGATATTCAGAGGAGTATGCAAAAGGAGCTCGGAGGTATTTTGGAGAGCTGCCCCTTCTTCTGGTCGCGCACTCTGCTATTCTTCAAATATGCATGCGAATGTAGAGTCATACTACCATGGATATGAATCATTTAAGTTGTCAACCAGAAATTCAGCCGGCGAATCAAAGTAAAAAATATCCTCCGTCAAAGCTTCTTCTTGCGGTAGGTAGCTTGTTTAGGAAAAAAAATGCAAAACGTTGAAAATGGAAATAATACGACACGCCAACTCAGCGACGTACGATCAAATACCACCTCAAAGCGATTTCGTAGGATTCACGTCACGCACAGATGAGAAACACTCTCTCGCCCGGCGATAATACCTAAACGGCGCGTGCAATTAAATTGCGAACATATTTTTCGCCACTGCGAACGTATTTCGATCGTTAATCATTTCTGCATTATTGTATTACTACATTGTTCGGCTGGGGTAAAGGGGAAAGAGGAGAGATTTAAAACAATGCTCCCCGAGAAGGGAGGAGTAATCAATCTTACTTTAGCTGGGGAGTACCGTGTATATTAGCTGGTCCGCTGCACACCCGGCGCGAAATTGAACTAATTGCAATTAATAACTCTACCCGCAAAATACATTCGAGCGTTGTCTCATCGTCATCCCCTTTCTATCTTCTGTGATTGCAGGCACCAGTTCTACCTGCATTCTCGTCTCGAGCTGATCGAGAGTAGGCTGAAAGTCGCTGATTGGGGCTCTGTGGCTCGTTTGGTCGCCTTGATAGCGCAAGCCGATGGTGGTGATTACGATGCGCTGTCACCGCCACACGCGCTCTACTCTCAATGCTGTCATATACAACCTGCGGAGCCATGCGAGCCGAAACCGCAAGACTTCTTGCTACGGATAGTCCAGCAGCACAAGGAAATCAAAGTACGTTGGGAGAAGTATTAATTATAATTTTACTATCATACGCACACTATCACACATCCGGGGACGATCTGGAAGTCATTGAAATTAAATAATTATTGTTATATAATATATATATATATAAAATTATATATAGTTATAATAATTATATACAGTTATAATAATTATATATAATTATATATAATTATATGTTGTGTGTTACGTATATAATTATATATAATTATCGTTATATATATAATTGGACGGAAGAAATAAATTAAATACTATATTGCAGAAAACATCTATCATTTTATTAGCATGTAGTGCAAGAAGAACGTGTACATCGCTCATTTGCAACAATGACACAATTTTAAAAAACAAAATTTTCCAGAAAATAAGTTTCGATGTTTTGAAGAATTATTAAAATTTTGTAATATTAATTTTCAAGTCGAGATCTCATTATGCAACTAGTCGAATTCTTTTACGTTTATTTTTTCAAATTCATAAATATACCTATATTCTTTTTTGCACTGTGTGCTAATAAACATGTGATGATAAGTTTCTTCTGTAATATTTGATTTATTTTATTTTATCCATTTATTATATAAAGTGACAGCCAATTTAGCAACTTTCTGATTGATGTCTCATGTGTTTTTACTTTATTCTTTTTTTAATAAATTTTACTATCATCGATCCACTTTTGTGTCCTCTATTCGTTTCCGGTATTTAATAAATCTTTTCTATCTATTGTTCTGTTTTTTTTTAAATTTTATGTTTTTGAATTTGTTATAGAATATGTGTGATTGCGTTCAACAGAAAATACACAATATTTGTTGAATAGTTACATTTGCAGAGAGATACGATTTTATTATTTTTGGAGGATGGGTAGAAGAGAAGCAGAATTTTGACAACAATCTTTTTTTACAATTTACAATGTGATAACAGAATATTGCTATATAAATATGCATCGTGCGATCTACGTGAATAATAGAGATATATGTGAATTTTCAGGGAATGAAAGCGTCGACCGCTGAATATTGGCTCTTGAAAGAGATATCAAACCTCGGCGCATTCGGACAGGAAATGTTTCACAGTAAATTTGGATACAACGGAGTGTCTATGATCGGCGTTGGTCCGCACGGAATTACGGTCTACCGCAATCAGGACGAAGAGACGCAAAAGTGATTATGCATTATTATATTTATATTATTTATATTTCAACTATATACATATATATTTGAGATATAAACAAAAATTAATTTACGCAGTCGAAATAATTCCTCAACAAATTCTTTTAGGTTTAAAAAAAATAGCTAACAATAAGTTGATGAAATCTAAAACTTTGTAGTACTAAAAACTATACTGAGCGTTTTCAGCATAATAAATTTGGACACAGATTAAATAGAAAGCTTAAACGAGCGCTTTTGTACATTGATTAATCAATTCATTTATGTAATATTGTCTCGTTAAGTTGCATATTTATCAACGCGAAATCTCAGATCGACTTTAATGTTGCTTTTCGACGATAGGAGACGGCACGTACCGGCTGTGCTACACGTTATACCATCCGCCGAGATGATCGTTCAACGGAACAGCTGTTACTGAGAGAATTTCATTATCAATTCGTGCTTAATATAAAATGACAAAGCTATGTCTTCTAATAAAATTCTTAAGAGAATAATATTAATACATGGAAAATGCTCATGTGCGATAAGATCAATAGAGTCCTTCCGAGCTTTGCCTCATCCATTATGCAGAAGGAAGATTAGCATCAAGATTTTACTTTATCTTTACCTCCATCATGGTTCAATTTATTATACGATGTATTATGTATTGCGTTACAGCATACCGTATACAGCCATACAAAGCGCTACATCACAACGGCGGATGTTCCACTTGGTTTACCTCTCACTTGACGGCGAGGAGACGTCACTGGACTTTAAATTAGATTCCAGCCAGTCTGCCAGCGGACTTTACAGAGCGATCACCGAAAAACATGCGTTTTACAGCTGCGAGACAGTTAGGAGCGCGGTCACCGCGCAATTTATTCGTGATTTAAAGGTATACCCCCTGCAGCGAATTTCGTTTTACATATTTGATTTATTTTCGGTTGATTTCACGCGCTGTCTCTTTTTCTTTTGATGCAACTTGTTTTCCTAAGCCTTTTTCTCTTTTGATAAAACTCGTTTTTCTAAGTCCTTTTTTTTCAATTCGAATGATATAATCGAGCGCTGTTGCTTTCTTCCAGGGGACAATAATTTCTATTTTCAATGAGGACTCGACCCTGGGCAAGAAATACGTGTTCGATATACGTAGGACCTGCCGAGAGGTATATGATAATGCGCGGCGTGCACTTTATTGCGAAGCGGCGACCATAGCTCTGCCGGAGGAGAACGAGATCCTCGATAGGCATGCCTGCGGGGAGTGCGAGAATCCTAAATGCAAGGTAAGCGACGAATTCGTACCAATATTAATCGGAAATCAATCATACGAATCAGTAGATTCGCCGTGCACACTCGATTCAAACGATCCGTACGATTTTAGGAATCTCGAGAATGTTTAGCGAGATTACTAGACGCTATGCTCTGCCGGATCTGCATGGACCGAAGTTTAGACACAGCCCTATTTCCCTGCGGACACGCTGTGGCCTGTCTGGACTGCGCCCGTCGCTGCGAGCGTTGCCCATTATGCAGGGCCGACATCGATTACTGCCGGACGATATACCTCCCTATCGAATTGACGCACATCGACAAGCACAATCCGAAACTGTTGTCGGAGACAATCGAGCCTGTATTCAGCAAGCCGCTAACGGAGGAGATAAAAGACAAAAGGATTTTAAACAGCGAGGCGTCGGTCAACAGTAATATTTGAGAGCGTCGAGTCAAACTCGGCGCGTTTGAAAGATTCTTTAGGATTGTCACTTGTCGCGCAGGAAGAGTGTACTGAAATACAGGAGTGAAGCACTTTTCTATTTATCCGTCGAGCGACCGACCGAGTTTTTCGACGTTCGTTCGCATTCCGCAACGACGTTCATCCGACTTTTGAAAATTTTATTTTGCGCAACGATTTTAATTACGTGCAATTGCGTATTTTATTATTTCATGTTATTTCCTTGTTTTTATTCTTAATTTACCTGTTTAATTTTAAAAAATGATATTTATATTCGTAAGATTACTGTAATCATCTTTTTTTTACAAAAATAATTTTATTGTTACCAATAGAGTTGGTTAACACCAACATTATTGTCGATAATAGAATGGTAAACATCAATGTTATTGTCGATATTACTTTTATTTTGGAGTTATAAAATTATTTGAAATTATTATGAAATATTAGTTCATGCAAAATTACGTATCTTGACTACCTCAGTTGCTCCTTCAATAAAAATTAATTAAAACTATTAAGAAAGATTTTTCTTGGTTTTTAAATCAAAGAAATATGTTTTTCAAGAATAGTTAAGCTGATTTTTTTTAAATGATTAACAAACAGGGTGAATGGTTTGAAAATACTGAAACTGAGAAATGATGGTACTGTGATTAAAGATGATATTGTTGAGAAGGCACAGAAGATACGAAGGTAGCATAGGTAAATCCAACGAGGGAATCATGAGATTACATTATTGTATTTACATATTCGTGGTGTTACAAATAGTCCCTTTAATCGAGCGGCCGAAAAGTGCTATTAGCAGCATGGATCTAACAAGAAACAGTGCTGCCGACATGTGCGAACAGAGATATAATCTATATTATACAAGATCCAAAAGCACTTGGAGTAAATTTTTATTTCTAACTGATGATCGGACCAATTTTTTCCTTGTTATTTCATGATCTTTCTCAATGCTTCTGTGTTCCTCTTAGATAGATACGCTTCTTTTTGGTATGTTTACTCTGATCTAGATAACATTCGCAGGTTATACATACACACAGCGGGTCGGGAACTTTTATCGGAATCGGTGACCCAGCATATTTTTACTACATTCGTTATTCATTACACATATGCGGTCGTTTACAAAACAACCGCTACAATATAGCTGCTTCTAACGGATGTTTCGATGAAATAAAATTTAAATCGTGTCGATATACTTACATTAATTACGATGTTTACATACAGTTTACAATGGACTTAGAAGTATTATTGCATTATCACTAATTAAATAGTAGATTGTAGTGATAAAGACAACACAATACATTACATTTAGATATATATTGTGGATCTATTTTTATCACACATATAGTAAAAAAAGAATTTTAAATATGTAATCATTACAGAATTGTTAGTCGAAAATGATTCCCTGCGAATTATATCTTACCTCTTTTTTTATTGAAGTATCCCATATGAAGAAGGAAACTTTATTACCATAATATCTGTTTATATATGTACATAAGAAATAAGATAACCCGCAGCAGTAGGGTCAAGTGAGTAAAAGTCATGAGTTCACCAAATGTCAAATCTGTTTTAATATACTACGCATACGTCATTCTTCGAGTAAGTCATAATAAAAGTGAAACGAGTTAATTGTCTGTGCTTTGCACCTAAAAGATAAATTGTAGAGTAAAAAGTCAATGGCATTTTGTGTCCAAGGAAACACAAAGGAAGACCATTCGTGAATAAAAATAACGTATTTTTATTTAAATTGTGTGTCTTGAACTGGCTAAATATCCAAAGCATTGACCTTCCTTCTTGTTTCCTGTCAGTGAGAGAAATTCGATATTAGCAAATTGTGAAAAAATAATCGCTAATGAATTATTTCTAACATTCACCAATAGCATTCTATGAACTGTGTATGAGTGATGAAAGTAACTGAGAACGAGAGAGAGAGAGAGAGAGAGAGAGAAAGATAAAGAATAAAAAAATAATGATCGTTATAGTCATTTATCAATGCAAAGCAGACTTAGTTTGTAATTATTTATAAGAAAAGATGATAGTATGTATTTACACGCTACTATGTTTAATGCCCTTAAAGAGACTCTCCTCTTCAGATACAGCGTAGTCTATTTGAAAAAAAAATGCAGACTTAGTATTCTATATTATCATGAGATTTTGCGAATTTTTAAAACGTCAATATGATAGTAGAAACTGCACTGTATCTGTAAGATTAGAGTATCGTTTTGAGTGATCTATTCTTTCTTTTAGATATTAACGCGAGCGTCAATACGTATATAAAAACGTTAAGTTAAAATTGTGATTATGCAACTCAATGCAATCCTACAATAGGCAAAAAAAAAGATATAGGCAACTGTTTTGTGCGCATTAAGACAAAATATTTCTGCCGTAAAATTTCGCGTAATTGCCATGGGATAATCTCAAACGACGATAAGTAGCTTTGAAAATGATCGATATAATTACGCGATCTATGAAATTATTATAATCGTCTGCAGTCGTGAATGTGAAAACAAAATAACTTTGTACCATTACTGCGTGTCTCGATATATATATATATATAGCTGTTAAAATTACTAATAATGATGACACAACAATAACACTATTATTACACATTATAATTAATAATTTCTTGTGATTTTAAATCTCTGTATAAAACATATAAGAAAAAGTAATTCAAAATATTGTAGCTAGATCTATATGGTAGATATGAAAATGATTCGAGAGAATGAGAGAGTGTGTGTGTGTATGTGTATGTGTGTGTGTAAATGTTATTTCTAAAAGTTTTTCATTTGCAAAGAGTATTTTTAAAGTATTTCCAATTATTTTTTAGTATTATATCAAAATTCCACCTGATGCGTGAAACGGTGGTAAAATGCGGGCGTACATATGAAATTGTAACTTACAAGACGTAAATTTTAGCGTTCAATACGATGTTCCAATCTGTTGATTAAATACCGTAAAACATTGAGATTACCTCTTTTATACTTTCCCTTTATATAATCCTTATACAAGCAATTATCCTATATATAATTTCATATATGCAAATTTTCTTATGTATTATTCGATTATATTATACAAATTTTCTATTTAATTTTTTAGTATATTATTATTAATATATTATAATTTTATATATAATATTATGTATTTATATATTATATTAATTATATAAAAAATATATAATTTGTGTAATTATCTAATTAATATAATATATTAATTATATATGTTACGTTTAATCTAAATGATTACAGGCGCAAGTTTATCGCATCAGGCGTGCTTTAAAATCGCACGTTTTCCCGTTTAACATTTTGTTTTGTTGGGAAACGTTTCAGCGTTTCATAAGAGGCAAGTTTGTATCATGACGCTTCTCACGCACGTTCGGTTTCTTCTAATCAGCAGATATTGTGTGTCAGCGTAAAAATTAGCATCGCGCGGTGGAACGACCGGTTCGGTTGTCGGCGCGTTCGTAGAAAGCGGGTTCGTACTACGGACTGCAGCCATCTACTCTTTTTTTCTTTCTTACACTTACACGTTGTGCAAAAAAAGCAGGTAGATGGAATTTGCCTTAGACAGTTTCGTGTTGACCCTGCGGTTTTCGAAATCGCGTCGTCGCGACCGTCAAAAAATTATTTCAAATTTCACAATTAGATGATTTTTCAGATAATATAAAATCTAAAATCGGAATACAAAACATCATTTAGATAATTCTCGCAAAACTTTTAGACATCTTATGATTCCGATTTCGAACTTTGTGTTATCTGTAGTATTAAATAAAAATGAAGATACAGATAAAAATGAATCCAATAAAAATCAAGATATAGCATCGAGATATTCGTATTTCCGCGAAACGCAATTCTTTCGCAATACTAATCAATAAGTTCTACGGTTTATTCTATCGACATAACCAATCGCAGAAAGAGGGACAACTAATAATAGCGAAAGAATGGCGAGTGATATTTTTATACCGTTTCGATATTATATATTTATCCTCCCAATCAGACAATATATTCTTATTGAAAGTAATAAATTTGATCCTATCACACACACATAAGTATAATCTTTAAGGCACAATCATTTTCAATGAATGCAAAAAAGTTGGAAAATAAATGATCATATTTATTCCGAAGATAGGATTAAATACAAATTTTTTCTAATCAATCTCACTATTAAATTGTTAATTACAATTCTTGTAAGTCGACAATTCATCTTTAATAATCACAACAATCGACAAAACGAAAGGATGTGTTTGAGAGATCTTGATCAAATTTTTATGTTTCGATAAGTCGATCCTGATGAAAGAAAACAGCTATTAAGATAATGATAATAAATTTTATGGCGATTGTTATGAGAGGAGATTGCAATAAAAAAACATTTTTAATTCATCGATAAGCTTTTGAAGAACCTAAAAGTTCAAGATGTAAATTAATTCGCTTGGAATAGAGGTGATTTTATATCGGCAGCGTGCGATTAGAATTACCATACGATTTACAAGAAAAGAGTACATTAAAAAATAGTCTGAGGATAAAAGAGGAGGGGGTATCATTTTTTATACGTTAAATGTAGGTATTTAATAAAATAAAATTTCTACAATATAACTTTTATTGACAAATCTTATAACATAATTTCATAAACAAAATTTTACAAAATTTAAATTGATGACTACAAATTTTACGACCTCAAAAAGAGTGCATGTACTCTTAAAAGCCTTATGTCTACGATGTTAAAAATCGGATCCGATCTCAGATAGAGAAAGAAATTAACAAATCCCATTTGATCACATGATTGCGATTAGTCACAATTCTTTCTTCATCCGAGATTTTTTTTCGACCGATTTCTAGTATCATTAACACAAGACTTTAAATACAAAATAAAATTAAGCAATAAGGAAATCAACATATTGGAATTGTTATTGCTTATATTATCGTCTCTACTGTGATTGGCCAGTTCGCTCGTTCACATTATATTTAAATATTTTTGTGTGCCATAGCTTTAACTATAGGGATGCGATCCACTTAACGTTGCAAATACTTCGTTGACCAATGAGAAGAAAGAATTTTACAAACCGACCAATCAAAGAATGGTACAAAGTATTTTCAGCGTAAAGTATATCGCACCGAATAGGTGCGACGTAAATTTCAAATTTCGCGCTGATCTTTCGTTGGCGGCAGTCCAGTCGCGAATTCGCGACGGCGCGCGTGCATCGCGCGCTCCCATTGGCCGTCCCGGCGGCGCTGTCATATGACGGAGCTGCGTGGCATGATGGGACGAACGGATCGCGATTTTGCAACATGGCGGTGAAGTGAGGGCGAAGTCGCGGGTGCTGTGCCATCGGAAAATGTATATTTCCTAGTCGCCCGTAGTAGCGATCCTGTCGTTACCTCGCAGTCACACGCGACAGTGGAGATACGTATTCAAGTGCCCGGTATCGGTCGTGTACCGGCTGCGTAAGCGCGTGTAAATATGAACGGGACGGCCGGCAGCGCGACGACGAAGGTGACACCCCGCGGCATCGTGCGCCGCTCGAGCACGTATGGCAGGGACTAGGGCTCGCGATAAGGGAGTCCCGCTTTTATCCGAGCAAGAGCGAGCCGCGGCAGCCGCCGAGACAGGAGCACCAATTAGCGACGCGATGTTGTGGCCAGCCCTGCCGAACTGTGAGAACGTGAGTGTCGTGTGCCGCACGCTTTGGGCACGGGCGAGCGATCTTCGATGCAGGCCGCGCGGCGCGCGTGCCGACCACGGCCGCCACGATTGTGCGTAATTTCGGTAGCGAGAGAGTCGCGGGCTCGCGCGAGTTCGGCGTTCTTGGAATCGGCGAGGTTCCGGATCGCGCGGCGCGACGAGACTCGACGCAACGCAACGCAACGCAACGCAACGCAACGCAACGCAACGCAACGCAACGCGGCGCGCCGCACCGCGCCGCCCAGCTCGTTCGCTCCGCTGTCCCGGAATCTCCGGAGCACCTCGCACACGCCGTTCCGAGATCGCGAACGCCGTCGGCTGCGCGATCACCGATCGCCGTGGACGTGCGACGCGACTCGCGAAGGCGAGCAGCGAGCAACGAGCTCATCACCACCATTGTGTGCGAACCACGTTTCGTCAATTCTCGCTGCGAGCACCGCGCTCCGCTCGCCCCGCTGTCATCGGTGGCGGCCCGACCGCGACGGTGATCAGCTCGTCGAGTTCGTCTACGCGGTCAGGAAACGTTTCCACGCCTACGTTTGCGTTTCGCCCGCATTCCGATTCCCTCCTCCTCCTCCTCCTCCTCCTCTTCCTCCTCCTCTTCTTCTTCCTCCTTTTTTTCCCCGCTGCTGAAAACACACGGGTGACACACGCTTCTTCTTGAACGACGATTCCTTAACACTCGCTTACCGATGTACCGAGAAGTTGATCTCTGGTCGGGCTCGGTAAACGTCGATGTAGCGATGCTCCAAAAATATACCGCATGCCTGCCGGCGGTCTAAATGCATCGCGGATAGATGCTGCGAATAAATGTTGCGGTATCGCCACGATTTTACGAATGGTTCTTTTCAACGCGCCTGTTGATCATCGCCACTTCGTGGGACTGTCTGTTTACCAGATGCTTGCGCACGAATTACTGCTCTGTTCTTGTACGCTGCTTGATAATGAGTTATAGACGTATTGATATTGAGACCATTGTGCGTGCAAAAGAATTGAAAATGATAAAACTTACTTTCAAAATGTATTGCAATTTTTTTGTTGCAACAGTAAATGCAACTTATTATCAAGTAGTATAAACAGCAAATTATTCAGTGAACCGTGGCGCGAAGAGTGATTACAACTGCATGGTTTCTGAATGCGAGGAAACCAATTAAAAAAATTCTTGTTCCTTGTATTTTTACAAAGAATTCTTGTCGATTGTGCTGCGATTCTTTGAATACTGTAAATAGTTTGCTGTTCAAACCAACAGTTATATTTAATGCATAATTACTTTTAAAAGTTTTGATGTTATTGAAACGAGACTTTATGAATTTTAAATGCATCAATGACTGTTGCAAATTTGCTGTTATTATTTCGTAAGATATTTAGTGATATAATCTAGAAAATTATGTCACATTTGCACTCGAATAATCTTATTTGCATATAATATAGCGCTCGATATACATTTATGTAAGTTGACAGATATCCAGAGGATGCATGATTTCCTAATTATCAATCGCTTACTACAAATACAAATATATATGAATTATATATTAGAATCAAATGTACACCATACACAGTTTATTTATAAACCTAATTCTGTATTTTCAGATATACACAAAAGATAGAAGCTCTATCAATCACTGTGATTTCTGATCGTACATGCGTGCCAAACACGAAAATATAAGAGGGCGTTAAAAAGGGATCCAATGGTTTCCTGACATGATGGAAGGCAAATTATATGTGAAGAATGAGCCGGGACTTGAGGGGCAATCGCTCACGAATGCACAGCCCAATCCGCTCGAGGATGGCGGCGGAGCAAGAATCTGCTTTGTCTGCGGCGCCGTGGGTCACAGCGAGCAACATTGGTTACGAGTGAAACCAAGTCCAGGTGGTTCGCCCAATGAGCCCTATTTTCCATTTCTTGAGTCACACGAGCCGCCAAATGGCTATCGCGGCGATGGTGTTAGAAGCGGTGCTGTCAAGGCCTGCAATCTATGTTACATTCTGCTGTTACAACAGTGGGAGAGCTACGAACGAGAAGCTAGACCTCACAGTCAGCGAATTTATTGGTTGAAGAGATGCGACGGCGGTCCGTTCACAGGAGCGGAAATGGCACTCCAGGGCGAGTACGCTGCCCAAGTCCTGGGCTTGACGAACGATCAGACGCCACAACTCAGACAAGAAAGTCGACCGGTCGGCATCTCACCTCGATTACCACCCTCGCCCTCGCCGAGAGTCGAGCAGACTAGACCGCCATCGAATTCGATTGTCGAGGTGCCAAGGCCGCATTCTAACACGGCGGAAACACATAGGCACTTGGAACAAGCAAGACTCACAATGGAATCTCCCCACCACAGATTGCAATCACCTCATCAAAGGTTGCAGAGCCCACGACAGCCCGTCGAAGACGCTAGAATATCCAATGAGGCGGCATTGGATTTGAGACACGCACCTAGAAGCTCACCTGCGCCACAACCCACATTACCACCGCCTGCAGGTTAATTACTATTCATCAGTCACATCTATTAATCCATATTTGAAATTGAGAGAAAGAAAATGTGTATCTAAGTTTGATGTGTTTATTCGTAATTTTTATATTTTGTTTTATACATTCCAAATTACAAATAAACATTATTGTTTATCTGTGAAATAACATATTAAAAAGAGTAAAAATTTTTTTTTTAATTACAAAAATAACAAATAAGTGTTTTCTGTAATTATTTAAAAATATTTTTACTTTTTTTAATAAGTTGTTTCGGATGATAATACTATTATCGATAAGGAACGTTTCTTTAAAGAAACGTGTATATATAAAATAAGACGTGAAAGCAACCGTCGGGATCTTCCTAATTATTAAATTGACCGAGGGAGTTTAATTGGATCTTTATCTGAGGTCAACTTACTGCTTTTATTCCTAACTTTGAGAGAATCAAAGAATGCACTGTTCATGGTATGGTAAATTGTGGTATAATCATTCAAGAAATTATTTCAACGAAAATGAGAGAAAAAACAAAATTGGTAACGAATATAGATTATGAGATTAGTATTTATTAAATAGTAAAATACTTACCTTTTTTCTGATTCTCAAATCCTCGATTCCGATATTTTAAAATGATAAGATATACATCATACTTCTTTACCGGTTATTACGATTTATTACAACTTACTGGCCATCCTATATTAAGAAACCGACATCTTTAACAGCAGTATACTTAGATATAGATAAAGTATCAACGATATATACGACATAGTGTGAATGAAAAAATATTTAGTGGCAATCGTACTGAAGCGTTTTAATACTTAAAGCGGGTCCGAAGTGTACACTTAACGAAATAACTTGGATGAAATCACCTTGGACAAGCGCTATCTGATAGGAGTAAAAGCTGTTTTTTACTCCTATTACGTTATCTCGTTTCAGAATGTGTACGTGGTAAATATACGAATCGGGTCATTATTTACGCTGGCCTTAGTCCTTCCGTGCACTAATGTAAACGTTTGAAAGTAAAGGTTAACAGTTTTGTAGATAAGAATTATATGAAAGTCGCGGCAAAGAGCCGTTCGATTCATTCAACATGCATGTCCGATCTGAGTGGTGGTTCTAGGCGATTTTCCTCCCGCGCTCCGCTCGCTTTCGCGGATTATTGAGCTTTGGTGACCTCTACAATTTCGATCCGGCCGATCTGATATTCATTAGTCAGCGGGTGCCCCGATAGATAACCGGGTCATTCGAAATAGAGCTATTGAAACACTGTGTTCGCCATCGTATATGAAAGCGCGAGAAACTATCAACACTCTCCGTATTCGAATATAGCGTGATTATAATATGCAGATAAACTTACAAAAAATACAGTTTCTAAGTGGGCCACGTGCAGCGCGATGATAATGTCGAAGGCGTGTACGATTCTCGGGACAAATAGGATGGTCAGTTGTACCGTTGTGCGTTCACAGATTTTACGCGACGTCGCGTAAATTGCATTCGTCGACAATGAACGAACTGCGTAATCAATTGTCTGACGTTGCGATTGCAGCTATCTACAGCGGTGGATCATCATCTAGCGTCGGCACGGACATCCTGGATCTGTCGATGCCGGACAAAAACTCGGTCACAGAAGTCTGTTATGTATGCGGGGACGAATTCAAGAGAGGATCTCTCAGTCATATCGCTGCGAAGCCACTGCCAACTCCGCCGCATCCTTCTTCCAGTCCACCGCCATTCTTTCCATCACTGATGCTTCATCCTAGACCGAGTAGAAGTCGACCCATGGACAGTGCTGGACGAGTACAGGTATATTTTCCGACATATTTATTTTCTTGGTATACTTGTTAAAAAAATCATCTTTAATATTTTTATAATAATTTATATATTTTGATTTTTTTTTTTTTAGGCCTGCTCAGCGTGCCAGAATCATCTTTTAATACAGTGGAAGGCATATACGCGGCAAGGAGTACCGCATGGTGATAGAAATTATACGCTTCGCAAGCGACAAGCACCTACAATGGATACAACCACATTTATTTGCTACACTTGCGCTCTCGAGTACCCTTCATCCAGTATTAGACTTCTGTATTGCTGTCCTAATCCAGAGAAGGAGGTGTACTTCCCTTTTATTTATTCTCTGAGACCTCCGTCAGGAGCTAGTCCTATTAGTCCTCAGGGAATGGTGCAGGTTTGCTCCATTTGTTACAAAGCTATCCCGCAAAAGCAGCAGGTGTTTGGCGGAGAAAATAACGAGGCACAGCCAGCCGGGCAAAATGTTGATTTCCGTCAACAAGGTTAATTTTCATTAATCTTGAAGAATATTTACACTTTATATTTATTGATGTTTACAAATGTGTCTAAAATAATTGAACGTTTTTGCTGTAGGTCCTTCGCCACGGCCTGCTGTTCCAAAATCTCCAGCCAATTCAGCTGGTAGCGATATTCGCTTTAAGCCATACGACTTAAACAAGTCAACGGTTGCTACAAATAAGCAACGAAGCAGTACCACCGTGAAAGCTCCCACGCCTGGGCAACGAAATTCACCTAGCAACGGTCCTGCAGAAAATGGGACTGTTGCGCTTGGCCAAAATTATAGGTGCTATATTTGTGAAAGATTGTATCCTCGTACTCATATGGAATGGTAAGTTCTACTATATAAATATCACTGAGAAAATTACAGTTAACACAGTTCTGTAGCGAGATATCGATAATTTTACATTTTATCCTTATCAGGTTATCTACGAGCCCAGAGGGAATGAATTCACATGCTATGCATTTTCCTTGTTTGCGAGGAATGGCACGTACGTCTGAAAACGCTTGCATGGATAGTCATGGAAGAGTATTGGCGTGTAGTCACTGCGTGAATCATCTTGCGCAACAGTGGGAAAGTATGGATGCTGAACGGGTTCCTTTAGAACGCCGCAGGTTAGTCCGCCGCAATTTACATTAACCGTTAATCTTAAATGATTTGCATATATTATGCATGTTAATAATATCGCAAGAAATGTTTTGTGTGTTGATTAAAATGGCTTTATCTATAATTGTATCTATCACATTTGTATAAATATCTATAATTTAATCTTCATAAAAGATGAACAGTTATACAATTCTGTGAACAATTTACATTGAAAAAAAAATTGTTTCTAGAAATTATCTTTATTAAATGTTACATCAAGAGAATTAAAAAATGTAACATTTGTAATGTCTGTTAAATTCCAGGTATGATATTCCTAGTCCACATCCAAATGGTGACGTGAATCGGTCAATTGCTACGCCACCGAGCTCCAGTTCGGATCGAACGTTCGGAAGCAATCCGGGCACATCGAGTAGCTCGATTTATTGTTTCTTATGCGGTTTACACAGTGATTTAACTCTAGCAAGAGTCTTATATGGCCGTCCTCAGGGTCGAAACGCGCCATTTTTCCCGGAACTGTTGCGCCACCAGTCACCACCGAATGCCGAACAGCTCCGTGAGGACGGCTCCGCCCTGGTCTGCACGTTTTGTTATCATTCACTGTTGGCGCAATGGCGTCAGCACGAATCTCTCTCCGGTGGTCAGCAAGTGAACGCCGCCGAGCGCCAATATAACACCCATGATTATTGTTGTTATGTTTGCGGCATCGTGACGTACAGGAAACGGGTACGAGCGCTGCCAGTAAAGGATTTCCCGTTCCTGAGGTATCACAGGCAACCGGAGAAAAGCCTACTGTTAGAAAACGGCGATTTTGCGGTGGTGTGCTTGGATTGTTATGAGACCTTGCGTACGCAGAGTCTCGAGTACGAGAGATGGGGCTTGCCTGTTGAGAAACGAGAATACAATTGGATTGTGCAACCTCCACCGCCTGAGGACAGTCCTGACGCGGCCATAGCCAGATTACCATCGGGCGAAAGATCCGAAAAAGTGGTGAGTATATCCTTTACATATTTGCACTTCAATGACATAACACGTACATAAATAGACAATAAAATCTATTGTACCCCAACAAAAATGGATCTACAGTTATGTTTACTTATCTCTAACAGGTTCCACCGACATTAACTGTGAGGCCAGCGCGAAAGAATTGTTCACCAAAGGCACCCGATAAGAAGGCACCTGCAAAAATTCCGGAGAAGGAACAAGGTAAGTGATAATTCAAATGAAATGTGCTTACTGTGCAGTGAGTTTCGTATTATGTATGTGACGCGTACGAAAATATTTTTCGTATAGATCGACATTTTTTAACTTTTCTGGGAATTAAAAAACAAAGTAAAAATTATTACGTTATTTTATTCTTTCAATAAGACGATTAGTGTACTTGGAGCATTTTTAAAAGTATATTCAGCGAATTTTAAACTTTTCTCGTCTCTTACACAGTAATGCGCACTTACTACTTCTTAATTAAAGAAGCAACAACAGCTCTTGGAAGGTTTTCTCTAGCATCGATAGTTGAAGCACATTTCCATTACTTACAAGGGAAGTAACTTTCACAACTGTCCGGAACCGATTTGATTCTCCATGAAATAGGTTGTTAAACACGGAAATCTAAGAGAGAGAGAGAGAGAGAGACGTATTTTTTTATACGTGCGCTAACTCACGTTTAAGGGGTGAAACATCCCTTTGAAAAAAAACGGTATTTCTATTTCGAGCCGAATACCGTCGGAAGTATAAAAGATGAAAATTAAAAAATTTTTTTCTTCACAACATTGAAGTACTCTTGAAATCGTACAACTTTTGTTTAAATAATTTTTTTCCATCTTTTATACTTCCGACGGTATTCGGCTCGAAATAGAAATACCATTTTTGTTTCAAAGGGATGTTTCATCCCTTAAACATGAGTTAGCGCACGTATAAAAAAATATGTGTCTCTCTCTCTCTTAGATTTTCGTGTTTAACAATATATTTCACGGAGAATCAAATCGGTTCCGGACAGTTGTGAAACTTTCCTTGTTAGATAATACCGAATTGACTTTTATTTAACCTATACTTTTTAAACCATTGTCCTATGAAATTGCGCGGAACTAATCCCTTTAAATTTCTCATTTTCTAAAAATCTCTTATTCACATATTTAATTTAAACTATACAAAATATTAGGATCCTTATAACTGTAGCGATTCTTGATTGATTTAAATATCATGAAAAATTTGTTCAAATATTGGTATTTATTAAATTTATTACGATTTTATATATATATACATATATATATATTCAACTAAAATCTTTTTATTATTACGAAATTTTAGTTGAATTGCGTATCTTTTTCCGATCAAAAACTTTCTCTTATAAAAACTGAATGAAGTAATTCTCTCACGAGCTCGCTGTATCCATCGTAATGTTTCTGAAACGCGAAAATTGCGATCGCACAATTAAACACTGTTAATCTTTAGATTTAATTAATTCGTTAATGACAATTGTATTTCTTGCACTCCGCTAATTCTCGCTCATTGAAATTTTACCTTTATTTTAAAGTGAAATGAAGTGGTTAATGAAGTGCAGAGTGTGCACCGATCAGTGCTAAAACAGAAGGCAATGTCTTTTGATCTCACTATTCCGCACGTTTAAAGTGTAGCAAATATATATATGTGTGTGTGTATATGATACATGCGCACGTACATTTGTACAAAGACTCGGCGGGGCGGAAGGTACGATGGATGTGGAAGGAAGAGGGAGGATGGATGAGACGTGAGTGGTGCTCTTAAAAATCCGACAGACAAAAGGAGACTGGCTGTGAAGAGCTATTCGAGAATATAGTCTGATGGTTTGCGTTCGAGCGAATTTCCGTTTTTTTTTCCATCGCTCTTCTGATTTTCTCTTCTTCCTCGTTTGTATCTTCTTTTTCTGCTTATATATCTCCATGAACCCTTCTTAAGTGTGTCTTGAGTTATAAGCAGTATCTCTCCTGCTGCAAACATACCTTATATACACTCCGTAATTATATCTTGCGATATTTCTTCTTTTTTACGAATACTCCAAAGATCAATTACATCACGTTTAAACAATAATTCAAATATTTACACATATTAACTGTCCGATCAAATTTCAGAATCCAAAAGATTATAACGCGAGAATATCGCGCTCGAGGTGTGGTACATTTCGTTACATTTTTATTCGCTGACACACCGCGCGTGTTCGTCCGAGAAAAGCTTTCTCGCCGCGAAAGGTTCCCTTGTGGCGTGGTTGCTGTTAGCCTGTAACACTTTCGCTTTGTTCTCTTCCTTTTTTGTTCTGACTTTAGCGTGCACGCCCCTGTAGCACGGAGGAAGGCACGTCTCCTCGAGTTTACGCCGTTGGACGCGTGAGACCACCGTGCAAACCTGCCATTTAGGAGTCGTAAACTTGCACTCGAGCAGGCCGTTGAAGTCGCCTTTTTAATCCGGCCGCAAGACAAGCTTGTAAAAAATTATATAAATATTAACCAAGTAACCTTCTCGTTCAGGGCGTTTCGCAATGCTATCACGCCCTCCTTTATGAATTCTTTAATCCGCTCGATTATCGGCAAAACTTTATATATATATATATATATAAAAAAAAAGAAATTTCTATTTTGCAAATATCGCATTATTTCGAATCCATAGGAGATAATTCTGTGAAAAAATTTATCGTAAAATAAAGAGATTATTTAACTTTACGCTTCATTCGTTTCCCTGTCGGGAATAAACCAGAAATATTGTGTATATATATCGGAAACACTGCGAAATATATAAGCGCCGGAAATCCTATTGTTTAACGTATCAAATATTTTAGCGTTATAATTTCACACATCCGGATGCTGTGCGTGACTCTTTCGAGATGCTTTAGTATCATTATCGTGAAGGTAATTTATGGGAAATCATTGTTGGTAAAACGACAGATTTCTTCATTTTGAACTTCCGTTCCGCGAAACTTTTGCAATAAAGCCTTGTATATAATCAAACAGTGTATCTGGCATTGTCGACAGCAATGTTGTCACGTTCGTAATATCTGTAATTATCATATACCTATAAAAAATTATAGGCCACGCAAAATGATATCCTTCTTAACCGCTTATAACATGCTTCAAATTTTTATACTTGAATAATGACATTTAATGAACTGGAAACTAGAAACTAGATTTATTTAATCTGCCTACGTTAAAATTTAATTGAATGCTATTCCCATAGCTAGCTTTCAACGTTTCTGTTTTAAGTATTAACTAGCCTGCACTGCGCGTAAAAACGTAAATATTTTATATTAATTTAATTAAAATGTTAGGAATTTTTTTAACTTTTGTAACTGAAATTTATTCATTTTTTTATGTATTTTCGCTTAAAAAATATTTTTCAAATGTCGTTGCAAGCAACTAAATTCACGACGGAAGTTCAACACGACGGTAATTTGCTACAGCTGGAGAAGTCTTGAAAATATAACAAGAAAACGCAGAAGTCGTTGGTAACTCCGAGTATCGCGTTCTCGTTCAGAGAGGAAAGGAGGAAGGAAGTGTGCGCAGGCAGGTATAATACGATCGTCGAGATCAGGAGGTCGATTAAGGTCGGTCGATCTGGCTTAGAGGGTACCGGGGGTGGCGCTCGAGGTGTCGGATGGGACTTAGCGGAGGGCTTAGCGAGGAGCTTGCGCTCGTGGATGGAGCAAGGGGGTTAAAGCGCGGAAGGTGGAGTACTGTGGGTGAGGAGATGCGGAGGAGTGGAGGCGGATGACGGGTGGCGGGTTGGCGAAGGCTTGGAGGGGCTGAAGGAGAAAGAGCAAACGCCCGCAGCGTGACACCGCATTGCGCCCACTTGCCAACCCGCCCAACACCTAAATTCGAATTAGGGAGCCAGCCCCATCGTTTCTCGTCAACACGCCTGCCGTCCTCGTCCCGGTCCTCGTCTCTTCCTCGCCCACTCGCCCATCGACCCTCTTCACAGTAAACGTACGGGGCGAGATGTCAGCCCTCTCACCCCGTCCGTCTGCGTGCACGACGTCCATCTGCGACCCTCCTCCTCTTTCTTGCTCTTTCTCGGAGAGAGCAATCGGCAGAAGAGTACTCGCTCAACTGTGTTGCCTGCCTGTCGTCTTCCTGCGGGAATCGATATCAATGTCATCGACGACTTGCCTCTCACATTTCTTATCCCTCGATAACCGGCAGCATATACTCGTAGCTGTTCTAGTCAGGCACGCGGCCAAAAGGCTCGATTTCGCTCGTATACCCTCCGCTGTCTCGCGGAATCAGTGCCAAGGCGCGATCCGCGATCGACCCTCCAGCTTCTCTTCTAGATGTTATTTCGTATGCTACTATAGCGTATTTCTTTATTAGTATTATATATGAATCATTTAACTAATAAAATACAGTATACAAAAATTAAAAAATTTTTTTCAGTAAAAAAAATTTTATTCTTTAATTCATTTCTAATAGATTTTTCTTTGATGGAACATTAGTTTGAAACTTATCAAAATATTTAATGTATAGATTTGAAAAATATTAAAAAGAAATGATATCTAATTCAAGTTTAGTAAAGGAAAAGAGAGAGAGAATTTATAATATTAGTTAGGCACGCGTATTATATCACTTAAATAAGTAACGCCTTGTACATGTATAGGCATGTCCAACACTAGCGAAACATTAAGCATTCCTAAGGGCGCATTGTTTCCGAATTGAAAGGGTTGAATTCAATTCGGGTGATGTCGCGGTTCCGCGAGCAATTTAATCGGATATCCGTGGTGCGAAACCTACGTTTAGACGCCTCGCGAGCGAATGCCGCGAATTCATGCAGCGAGGTATACCTTTCAACGCGTTCTCTTAACAGAGTATGCTTCTGGCTTGGCGCGTGTTAATAATTAACCACCGTTGACTGCCTTACGAAGTAGTAGAACCGCTTGCAGGCGGCTCCATGGCTCGTTTCACCGTGAATAAACCTGCCTTCCGGTTAGCTCCCCTTTTCTGCTTTCTCGTACGGTCATTCCTTCTTTTGCTTCGATTCGTCCGTCAAAGTCTACGTACTCGACAAACGATTCTTTTCATGGAACAATGTTTTTATTCGTTACTATCGGTACACGACTATATTTTAGCTTTCGTTTTCGCAGAAATTTATAAGGAAATTATATTTCGTGAAATGACAGAGCAAGAATCCCAGAGTATAATTTAAAAATATAGCTCGACTCTTCTTTACTGTTAGATATCAAAGGAACAATGGCAATGCAGTCTCTTGAATTAAAAAATATTTTGTTATTTTTAACTTCCATCTGTATTAAAATATAAATCAATCCATTTCTATAATTAGTTTCAAAGTAAACAACGTTTATATTAACATATGCACTTAGTAAATAATAAACTAAATTTGAATCAAATTTAATACATTTCAATCAAACTGTTTAACTCCATTTAGTCAAATTAACGACGTATTAAATAGCAGTGATGACCTATAAAAACGATAAAAAATAATTCAAATTGCTTGTAATTTGACATTATGAATTTAACAGTGTTCTTTCAATATAATATTTTTAGTACGCGGTTAAACATGGTTATTTTTTTCTTTATCACGATCGTTAAGGGTAAATCGTTCGCAACACTTACGTATGCAGGGTTACTCTCGTTCGAGCGCGATAAAAATAATACAGCTTATTAACCCCCTGGAGAATGTCAATGTGCTATTATAGAGAGTGGGTGGCGGTTGTGAATGACGAGGCAGCGAAGGCACGGGGGCGGGTGGCGAGAACGCGCATTTGTTCGGCGAAGGAGCGAGAGAAAAAGTGAGCGGCACCCCGAAAGAGGATACGGGGGAGCAGAAGAGGGTCGACCGAGGCGCGGAAGTTAGAGATGAAAGAGGATAGTCGAGTAGTCTAGGGACGAGGGGAAAGTTCCCTGTCGCCGCCACGTATTGATTTTGCCCGACAGACAGTCGGCTGTTGGACTGTCTGCCTCATAAGCCTAACTCACCGCTCTGTGGGATGTCGCGTGGGCTTTACATGGGTAAACTATTCCCACATAGGTCCCAGCTCTTTTTTGCTTTTCTTCCTGGAGTGGGCGATGACACGGTTCCGAGCGCATGGAGAGCACTCCTGGCGTGAAGGGCATTTTCTGTTGATCGTTGCAAGGCGCCGCATACTCTTGGGCGACAGTTAGAATAGAAACTGTTCGTTTAAGATAATAGAGAATTCCAGGAATTTTTGCGTCTTTCAGAAACTGATTTTTGCCGCTGATTGCTGTCTCAAAGGATTTCCTTCGTGCGATTTCTAAGATGCGTAGGTTTAGAATTGGAATTTACGTTCATGAGGAATGCATAGATTTCTTAAGTGTCTTTTAAACAGGAATTCTTTCATTTCACAATTTCACGCGCGCCTATTTGAGCCTAGTAAAATGTCAAAGCGTTGCGCAGTGCCGTTGCGTGTGATTGTCAGTTATGCGCGGTAAAATATCGCTGTCAAGGCTCTCAGAGAACATTGCTGTTGAAATAAGGAAATAACAAGGAAAAATAAATACGGACACGCAGGTTAATATCTTTTTTATTTTCATTTATCCTGTTTGTTTTCACAAATTATTACTAAGCATTATTACTCAACCATAATAAAACCCATAGCAAGAGTATGGGCTTCAAGTCTTTCTTCTTTCTTCATTTTACTTTTCCTTTATTCGTTGTCAGTTCGTCTCCAGGTCTTATCTGTGACAGACGTGTGTTCTCTTCGATATCGATTGCCTGTTACCCCGGCTTGCATTCATCAAACACGTCGTCACTCGATCGCAATTGGTCAGCCTATCTACATCGCATAGTTCCTTCACTCTTCCGCGGAAGTCTTGAGGAAGCTATAAATATCGTTCACCGGCTGCACTGGAGCTGTTGAACACGCGGTGTACCAAGCGTGCGGTAATACAACGGCGGGTGAGCAACAGATATATCGGAGACATTCGTCACTACGTGAACACCGTATACAGGATTGCGCCGACTTACAGGCTAATTGATCATTGAATATGGAACACCGTCCTGTCCGCGAAACGCTCGTGCAAGCTACCACGACAGCTGCCGCCATTCATCGCTGCGTTGCTCCTTGCGAGAAGCTGTTTCACACGACTTGCATTTGCAATAAATCGCCCATCGCGAATGACGGTGTAACGCTTCCTGAGAACTCAGTGACTCCGGAGGAGCTCGTTTTGCCACCTTCAAGTTCGTACATCCAACCAAACGAGGATCGTTTATCATTGACAGACGAGGATCCGCTGATTGTTTACATAGAAAATATGGAAGATATGATATCGGAGTTGTTCGAACGAATTTTGATGTTACCATTCTTACTCAAGAACAACAAGATCTTCATCAAGATCGCAATGATCTTTTAAGTGACTCTTTTAAGATGTTTGGAATTGTATCAAATTATTTTATGAGATTTATAGTATCGACTTTAAATTGTACCGGTGATAAATTGTAAATTTTATAACTGGTAAATTTTTTAATAACTGGTAAATTTTCTTGTTGAAGAATTACATCAAATAGCAGTTTTATTCTTTGTCCATTCAAATTCAGGTATCAGTTACAAAATAGTGTAAAGAATTATTGATATGTAGTGACATGATAAATTCGCGCGTTAAATTAAAGACGTTAAATACGTAGAATTTTTCCAAGTGTTAACAGAAACTTGTTGCGCCTAGAGTCCTAGATATCCAACGATCGATAGCTCTCAGCTTGAGTTCTTTCTCGGCAATTATTTTAGATTGATATTGCGAGACGAGCGCATTTTGCTACCGAAGCAAGAGAGAAAGACCTTTTAATTATTCCCTTTCTTGCGTCCGACACGAGCGTAATATCAGCAAAATCGATAATGGGGTATATTGCTGTAATCGACATGGACATACGCGTTAATAGTTAATTATCAACCTACTGCGAAGCAATTAATGCAGCAAGCGCTCGCAAATGCACAAAGCGTGTATATGCGTTTGACGATATTTGCAAAACAGTAAAATTATTTCCGAATAATTCGCATTTCAATCTGATGTTTCGATATTGTATAAAATTACTTCGTACGATAAATCCCTAACTTCTCTATTGAAATAACTATGACTTGAGTGCATATTTCTGCGTACAACTGTGCACGTGGCAAAGTATAATACTTTCATTATTTTACTGTCGCTACATATCTATAAATGAATACCATCCCGATCCCATTTACTTGCTGTTAGCGCGAGGAAAATGATTTCCATCGCAAAAATTGAGTCTTATATTATATATTGGTCGGATCACAGTCGGCGCGCTGCTTTTAATATACACATACGTAGCTACTTTGAAAGAGTACGGTACGTTGTTATCGGCTTAACGATCAACTTTAATGGCCACATCAGTTTATTGGATTGCCCGGCTACAATAGCCGCGAGTGTGTTCCCCGCGAAAGGGGAAATTAATCGCATCGCGGATACGTGAAACGTGTATCGTGCACGCGGCAACGGGAGGATATTATTGTGGGAACGTATTTTGTCGGTGGCAGGCCGTAAGCCGCGACGCGAAGTTAATTACCCGTTTACAAGAATTAGCGTATCGGTAATTTCGGCCTTGGGATCGAAATAGATCGATGGCGGTAATTGTTCCTGTGGCTAATAGCCACGGTAAATTACACGGATAAGATAACCGTGCCAAGCTATCTTGTAACGACGATAGACATGTTGGGTAAATATTGACGATGTCGTTGCGTTGGAGTTCCTTCATGGAGCGATACCAACCAATAAAATGTGTACGAAGACTTTACTGACAATGTAAACGGCACGTGTCCAACTGTCCACGTTTTTTTCCAACGAAATGAAAAATTTTACACTCTCTTACACCGTTAAATTCATAATATCAAATTATATCCAATTTGAGTTTTTTTTTAATCATATCTGTAGGAGCCACTGCTCCTACTTAATATGTTATTATTTTGACTAAAACTAGAAGTTAAACAATTTAACTTCAGATGATGTATTAAATTTAGTTTATTATTTACTAAATATATATTAATATAGACGATGTTTATTTTGAAACTAACCACAAAAATAGATTGATTTACATTTTGGCACAGATGGAAGTTAAAAATAACAAAATGTTATTTAACTCAACGGCTTGAGTTACCATTGCTCCTTTGATATAACGGTGTAGGAACATTAGCTTGAATATTTTCTTGTGGAAATGTTTAGTGTTTGCTTTCTCACACGTTAAATGTTGTAACACACAGCCTCAGGATCGTTGGACGCATAACCTACCGTAAATGACTGTCTATTTAACAACGATTGACCATGATGGTTTCACGGATTGTGTTTTGCGACTTCGGCGACTTGTGCAACTTTCATCATAGCCGAGCGATGACACAGGGACTCTAATCTTTCCGAGTGACGTCCGTTAAAACCGCGTTTTATAGAGAGCTAAATTACCTTCGTCCGAGTAGCAGCAGCAGCAGCCTTGACCCCGTAATTAAAGCGCAATGGGTACGCAAGAGAGATCGTAAATATTTTCTGAGAAAATGCACGAATGATATTTCGCAATGAGAATGTGAAACATTAATCGTGTATTTACACGGATCGATCAAAATCTTTATAATTGTTATTAAAACAGTCTCGAAGGAATATCGTGTATATGAAATTATAGATTTATAATAAAATCTATACAATATAAACTGCTTGTCATGTAAACGTTTCGTTGAACGGTCTTTCGTGACGTTTATAAGAAATGAATGACTAAATAATTTTCTGCATAATAATAGATGAATCTTTGCATTATTAATCTTTAGGTAAGTAAGTGGGATACTTAAAACACCTCAAATAAATGTTATTTTTATTGTTATATTTTTTAATGGTATGCATAGAGTTATATTTACCTTATTTGTGCCCTTATAAAATAGAGGAATGTAAAAATAATGAACTTTAAGACTTCTGGACAATACTTTTTATTTTCCTTTCCCGCAATAAGATTTTTAAAATAACATGAGGAGCTGCGACCGCCTATTTACTTAAAAGTTGAAGTATAAAATAAACCGTCTGGTAAATTAACTTTGATAGCTTTGTGATAACATATGACAATGGAATTATACATAGCAGCCAGGCTAGAGGTAGCGTCGACGTGCGTCAAAGGGCTAAACGGATAATGGCACATTGAACGCGCGGGTGTCGTTGGCCGATTTCGCCGAGTTATCTTGCTTCGCGGAAGTCAAATTACACGGTAACGGCGATGGATATAGACGGCACAGATCCGCGTGTACATCAAAGTGACGACACGCGCGAATTATTTAGGAAGCCGCCGACTTCGTAATCGTTCTATCCACGTCAGGCTTTCGCCCTCACCGTCATCCTTGCGCCACTCGCCCACCTCTCAATCCGTCTCTCGCGCTTACATCGTTTCGATCCCTTTAACGTTCGGGTTTCCGGGTGAAGTGGCAACGATGACGACGAGGAGGGGGAGGACGACGGCGGCGTCGGAACCTCGACGGAGTGCAGAGTGGTTGGATTTCAGACCTTGGTGGAGAGTAGGGATGTATGCGAGGAGGTGTATGTGACGGAGAGAGCGACTGCGGTGGTTGAGAGATAGGCAGAAGAGGGGGCGGCTTGTGCTGGTTGAACAGCGCGTGCCGCTTCAGTGCCAGATGGCCCCGAAAGGACGAGCGAGCGAGATAAAGAGAAAGAACGAGAAAGGGGAAGGAAGAAGTAGAGATAGAAAGAGAGAGAGAGAGAGAAAGAAAGACAGAGAGAGAGAGAGAGACTAAAGACGAAAGACTCCTCTCGTTTCTGGCGTTTAGCTCGAGGCTGCTGGTTGCGTAAGATGAAAAGAATGGCAAGGAGCGAGACGTCGAGGACAGCACTCGGGGCCTGGAATGAACGCTGGATCGTCCTCTTCTTTTTTCCTACCGAGGGGATTTCGTGAGAAACGTTTAGCCCTATAGATTTCGGGGTATTCCGTTCGTGTATAGGGGCGAGGTGGTCGCTTTTCGTTAACGTGGGTGGGCATGCGGATTGTCTATCCGGGATCCGTTGAACTTTCAAGCGGAACGAGTTAGGCCTCGACGCGACGTACCGATTATATTTCGCTTATCTAGTTTCTCGCGACGAAGAGACTTATTTTGCAAATAATCGATGTTTATAGAGAGAGTCTGTGGCGATATAGCTCGCGTGGAGAGATGCTAATGGGAAACGTGCTGGTGTGTCCATACGAAGCGAGTATTGTTATTGGTGCACGCGGTGTAGGAAGAAATAAGGCTGACGTGGGTTCTCAGAACACATAGGAACACACAGAGGGACGGGGCTAACATTCGTGTCGGGAATCATTTATTCATCCGCAGCGTCATATAGCGATCGTCGGTTACGTGCCCACGTTCTCCTTAACACTATCTTCTTATCACATCGAAATGCATTTCGTCGTTCCGATGCGGCGCATCGGAACATTTCCATGCTCAATCGAGTCTTATATCGAACGAGAGTTGTATATTTAGATACGCGAATAATTTACGTTATATTTTCAAACATTTTACAAAAGGCGGAATTTGTTGACGGTACATTGTACAAGGCATGAAATACGGACCTTACATGATCAATAATGTTGTCAGTGCCAACAAATACTGGTAACATTATTGATCGTGTGTTAATATTGGTGCATTGAGGTAAAATATTGACGGTAATTCTGACTTCTTCATTTCAAGCATTACAAAGATACTGATGGTTGAGAATCAAGAAATCCGTACTGTTCGTAATGTTAAATTATATCCAATTTGAGTTATTTTTGGTCATTTCTATAAGTCGCCATTGTTTCCACCCAATATGTCGTTAATTTGATTAAAACGATGGAGAGTTGAACAATTTAATTCAAGAAAATGTATTAAATTCGATTCAAAATTAATTATTTAATAAATATATTAATTTGGATGTTTACTTTGAAACTAACCACAGAGATGGATTAATTCATACTTTGACATATGAAAATTAGATGTAACAAAATGTTCTTTAACTTAAGAGATTGGGTTATCATTGTTCCTTTAATCTAACTGCGGATTACCAATAATCGTCAATAATTGTCAGCATTTGTTAGTATTGTAACTGCGGTATTATTCATGTAAAATCCGTAAATGAATGCCAATTTATGACCATTTTTATCACTGTAGATTAAATTTAATCTTGATTTAACTTATTTTTTCTCATTTTTTTTAAGTTCTAAAAATTAGAAAAGGATAAGGAATAAGTTAAAACAAGCATTAGAGTTAATCTACATTAGTAAAAAGACATTAGTGCCACAAATGTTTTATCTCTCTTAACATTCCATGAGTAACAAAGAACGATAATTGTGTTGACTTGTGCCATCCAAATGGAAAGCACTCATTATCGATAGCATTGCTCGTGTAAGGTTGCAAAAGTATTATCGCGTACTATAGGTACGTATTATCGATTCAATATCACTGATCAGTATCATTAGTCTAAAGTCTAAAGTCTATATAAGCATTCAAGTTTGCAAAAACGAATAGACAAGCATAATTGCTATTTTTGAATTATGCAATACCGCGAAATTATGCAAAATACGTTTATTCATCATGTTTCTTTGTAAGATATCCGATTGAGAGGTTCTTTCAAGCTCAAGAACAAAAGAAAGAGATAAAAAAAGAATTCTACATGATACGAGAGTTGATGCATGCCGAGCGTTATGTGACTCGAGTGAGAATAATGAACGGACCGAAGGCGAGAGAAAGAGAAGTCAGTCGTCGTCGCTGTCTCGCGGTGTGATTCGCGAAGATGCATGTAATAACGTATGACGGCTCGTCGCTCTCGCCGAAAGCGAGCCGTCGTGAGACGAGAGAGGAAAAAAGAGCGGGGGGGAGAGAGAGAGAGAGAGAGAGAGAGAGAGAGAGAGAGAGAGAACTGCCCCACTCCCTGTCCCGCCGGCAATTCGATGTTGGTCGAAGCGCGGCGGACGCGTCGTCGGCCGCAGGTGGTAGGGATCGACGAACACGGCGAAAGTGGGCGAAGATGAACGAAGGGCAACGACGCCTCACCGCCACCGCACCGTTCTTCAGTCCAGTGCCAGCCGCCGTCGGTAGTTGATCGTGGCGGTTGTTACGTCCGTGTTGCCACGTGAGTGAGCGGGAGAAAGAAACAGAGTGAGAGGAAAAAAAACGCGCGTCTCATATGCGTGTGATAGCGGGAGGAACGGGCGAACGTGTGCCGGCCGGGGAACGTGGGTCTCGTTAATGATGGATTTCCTCTCGTACGCCGCGTAGGCGGGCCAGACGGTGTACGCGCAAACGGGGCGCACGCGCCGCACGGAGGAAAGCAGCGTTTCAAAAGAGAGCTCTCTCTTTCTCTCTCGTCCCACACCATCGTGGCATCCGGAACCCATCCGACGTTCGCGCGCGCACCCCCTCGCTCCGGCTCCGCGTGTCGCGGTGCGTCGCGACGAAAGACGCGCGCGTGAAAATACGTTCTCTCGCCGTATGGCGTCGGCGCCGAACCGTTCAGTCAATTAGCCCTAATGGCACGACCTGCCGCGTCGGTCTCGGTCAATTAAGTGGTAATTAGTGCGCGGGCTGTGCCGTCGCTCGTGCTCCTCCGGTCCCTCACTCTTCGTCCCACAGGCGCGCATACGTGTCGCTATCCAGTGAGTCGCGTCAGTCGATTTTGGTGACGGAGTAACGGGTGGTGGAAGAAAAAGAGACTCTCTCGTCGTAAGGACGAGGATAACGCGCGTTGCGTCTTGGTTACGAACGTTACCGTGTACGCGAGGTCGGAAGGTGGACGACGGCTTCGACGGTGCCTCATTGTCAGTGCCTCTGTTCACGGCGGCGCGTCGACGCGTCCGTCGGCGCGCGTGTGCGTGCGCGCGCGCCTGCGTACGGCAGTAGAACGAGCGCTCGCGGCGGG
>NW_017257853.1:687380-731572 GCF_001594055.1 Mycetomoellerius zeteki | reverse complement strand
CGGAAGAAACGAACGGCCTTGCTCGAGGGACAGAAGATGCCTCGACTCGCGAAAGAAACTCGTCGGCATCGTCGCGCCGCCGGAACTATCGCCGTCATCGTCACCGTCGTTCCCGTCACCGTGGTGTAGTTTACTCCGCAAACCGCGTCCGCGTTCGTCGTGTTGCCACCGCGCGGCGAGAGACCAGCTGTCAAAATGGACTTCCGGGCGCCACATCCGCTCGTGCACCCTTCGCACGCCGGACACCCTTATTACTATCCAGGTATACAGTGTTTTTTATATTACTAATTCTTTTTCTTCGAAAAAGGCTCAGCATTTCTCTTTTTTTTTTAATATAAATTTAATATCTACATTTTATAAATTTAATGTCTGGTTCAATATTTTTTCGAGGAAGAAAGAACAAAATTTTGGCCGTTAACCTTTACAAAGATAATATAGGGTAGCTACAGGTATAGTTTTCTTGAAAATCTTGTTCTAGGAAAAAAAATGGAAAGCATTGTCCAGATGTCTTACAGTTCGTTATTTTTATATTCTTCTATTTCATAAATTGCTCGTTTTCACCGAAGTTGAATCGTGCCGGTATACTACACTTTATTTGTTTTTTGTAAAAGCGAAAGAAGCTAGTATGCCGATCGTATGGTCGGCTTTAGCACAGACGAGGCCTTTAGGGTGTAACTAATCGAGGGTAAATTTACCTATAACATAATACACTAGAAAAAAATGTGACTGTAAAATTAAAATTCTTTTGAGATATTAGTCATGATTTTCGATTGTACCGATTGTTACGAATTTCATGATATTTGATTGTATAAAAAGTATCTGAATTATTTTTATTTGTTGGATTAAAAATTAAATAATTGTTAGAAATGTTTAAATTATTCTCTTTTTTTTTTTGGAAGGAAAGGGTGGATGTAGATTCTGAGCAATGACTTTGATACTTTTCGACCTCTTTTGATTTTGAAAATATGAAACGCAAACTCGCGAAGACGAGTTGCGAGAGCCTCAGGGCACAAGGACCGGCGACGTGATGAACGCCATTCACGCGACACCCGTTAACACGCGATGCACGTTTAATGCGCGCATGATGTCGAGATCGTGTCGCGCGTGCGGTGCATTGTGCGCGAGAACGGTTCCGTGCATCGAGAATACGCGATTAGGCTCTAACGGAGAGAGATCGGTGCTGAATTATTTCGATCGCGTATTCTGAACGCCGTAGCTTCCTCTGAAATTGGCTGATTTTGGAAACTGATTTTGGAAACGGAGCGGGATTGAAAGCAGGGAAACAAGTTTTCGGATAAAATACTTGACCGCCGAAATACATCCTGTTTTCTTTATATAGCCGTAAGATTCGTTCGTTCAAGCACATATGTATAAGGTTGCATCTCCGGAGTTTCCACTTCATTCCCTGCTGACAAGAATATGTTCAAAATTCGTCTCGCTCTCTCAAAGCGGTCTACTCTCTTTTCGGCAAATTCTCTTCAAACTGGTTTTCCGGTGCATTGTATTAAAAGTAGGGTTGACATATCGAAATTTTTAATATTAGAACTTATAGGCCGAAAATCGCGGGAATTTTGCTTGCAACTCCGAACGCATTTCACATCTAATTTCACATCTAATTGTTTATTAGTCGATTATTCTCTTTACCTTCGATTGTGATTAGTCAGTTTCTTATAACTTAAGGATTACTACACTAATTGTAAATCAAGATTAATACAAGATAGCGCAGGAGGGATCAAAGCCAAATATTTAGAAGATTCCTTAAAACCCCGAATGCTCCTAATTGTCCCAGACATCTTTGAAAAATTCCTTCGGACATCCCTGGATGCCTTAAAGAAAACGATGACAGATAGCAACCCTAAAAAAGATAATTTAAAGTGCTATTTCCAGTTTCGATCACTTACTCGAAAATAATCAAATAGAATCGAACGTATCGTATAAATAAATTCATAAATAATCGTACAAGTAAATTCATGTCCCGGCAAATTTTTTATCTCTTATCTCCCGAGATTCCCCCTTGTCTCATGACGTGTCGTTTCAAAGTCGAGATACATTCCTTTGCATATTTTGCATCCGAACGTCCGTTGCATTCGCGTCCGTATAGATAAATACCGACAATGTTTTTGTGCGTGTTTATTATACCGCCAATAAATTTGTCAGCGCGAGTTAATTGCAGTCTCGTAAGTAGCGCGTGGATAATGCTGCGTTGGAAAAACATACTCGATTAAATTAACCCCGTTCTCGCACCTTCGCGTGTGCACTCACTGCGACAAGAAGTTGCACCGCGTTGTTGCAGTTACCAGGATTGGCCTTCCGCGCGATGTCTTTTTGCACGGTAATGGACAGCGGGGTTGGGAGGAGAGCGGAAGCGAAGATGAGGAGGGATGCATCGCGACGCAGGAAACGAGCGTGCAAACTTGACTCGCTCACCGCGAAGCCCGCGCATCCAACCGAGTGTCGGCAATTTCCTTAACCACCTCGCTGCATTTCGCCCCGCAGGCGCATTTGCTTACGCGTATAATTTCGATATGCAGTAGAACGAGATAACGGCTGCGTTGTCCCGCGATCTACGAGCGCGAAGGGGAAGTACCTCGCACACGTGATATCCTCCCTGACTGCATCTAAAACAGCCGGTGACGCAGCGTGTTTCGTCGCGAAAACATTGATTTGTTATTAATATGCGTATAAATATCGAAAAATGTTAAGATGTCCGGTATGTTAAAAGATTCATTGCATACATTAATGCAGTTTCTGCCGTTTTATCTTTCTTAAAATTCCATGAGTAACAAAGACAAAACACTTATATATATATATATATATATCTCGACTTGTGTCACCAAATGTAAAGCATCTAATGGTTCCTGATATATAACAGATGATTTCTTTCGCTCGAGATGTTTTAGAAAGAGTCGAAGCGTACAGTCCGCTACGGTTTACCGTTTTGCGTCTATTAAGAGAAATACCAGTCAATCTCACGAAATATCAATAAATCCGCGTAGTACGAGGTCCTTTACCGAGCGGAAAAAGAGAATCCGCTAAGCGTCTGCCGTCGATAGCGTGCCAATCTCTCGGAACATCCTCCGTTATAGTCACCAGGCTTTTTCCCCTGACACACACGCACACATACACACACACACACACACACACACGCGCGCGCGCGCCATCGTCGCATCGATTGGAGGGTCGATGGCTCGTTTCGGAAAAAAAACGTGCGAATTAACTGCTCGGTGCTTATACCGTGGCACAGGAAAATTAAAAGCGACGATATGAGTAGAGCCGGCCGCGATTGCAATTTCCAATTCTCTCTTCCCGCTTCCTCTCACTCGCCCAAGGGAATCGGTTGCGAGCTAGTCTTTATTAATGCAGCATAACATCATTAATTGCGCGGTTGCGACTTTTTTATGGAACGTTCAGAGATAAATATTAGCGCTGCGAATTAGCTATTTTGGCATATCGACTCGCACCACAATCGTACGTGCGTGCCTGTGTATTCATTCTCATTTATCAGTTTTTTTTTTCTCTCTTTCTATTTCTCTTTCCTTCTATCTAATCCTCACTTTAATATCGACAACCGGAGATAGCAGCTATACGAGTTGTTTATTAAATCAAAATCCAAACACTTCGGTGTCAAATATTCTCTTCAAGTTTGAATCAATATATTTTTAATGACATGATGACCGTTCGACTTTTGCAATCAAAGAAAGCTATCAGTGGCAAAACCGGATAAAATTATTTCGTGCGGCATTTCGATATTTTTTGTAACAGGTTTATGATTCGATATTACAAATTTTCCATCGTGATATTTTCTGCCTCGCGCTGTTGGAGAAGCATAAAAAAGCTTAGCCTTGGGTTACGAACGTTTTTCTTATACGTATTCGCATGAATCGCTATCTCGTGCAACGTACGTCGATTTGAATTCGTTACTTTTGATACCGCTCGCATATTATCACATACTTACGTAGCACTGAAATACTTAGTATTTAGGTAGCATTGAGAGCTGCATCTATTTAACGCCGAATCGATAACGTCCCACGTGTATTTATGTAACACGTCAATATCCATGCTTGCAACTCCCACGCATATTTGCCATGGTTATTATTTCTATATAAAAATTCCCACGCCGTTAGAGCGAACGACGGTTCGCGGAAATCATCGAGATTCACTTGCGTGATTACAATCCTCTTGCAGCTGGTTTGTACACGAAAATATTCCCCGTATATCGAAATCGCTCTCTCACGTCGGAAAAGGTTAACTCCACTTTATTCGAGATTTATATCTTTCTCGATGATCGTTCGGCTTGCACGGCAAACGACATCGTTTCTTGCCGGTGAGACAGCCTGTCGCCTGAACCGTAAATCACTTCGCAGCCGAGCGACGGACATTGTCCCTTTGGCAATAATAAACGCTTCTTCCCTTCGCCATCCTTCCTAACGATTTTCGTTCTTCCGTTATTTATCCCCCACGATCGATAAAACGATCTGACGTACGAGTGACGTCATCATTTTTTGTCACCGCTGACGTTTTACGCGAAAAATTAACTATTTATCAATATGCCGAGATTTTTAACGGATTATCTAGTAATAATGAAGGCCTCTCCGTTCTGCGTCTAGTCGTTTTCACTCCCAGCGTTTTCTAGCCAGCTTCTCGATTATCCGTGGACGAACGATAAAATGAAGAACATTCGAGTGACGCTTTCCTCACCGCGCGAAAAATTAATTATCTATCAATACGGCTGGACAGTGAGCCCGCATTTTTTGCACTGAACGAACGCGATCGTATCCCCAAAGTGGAAGCTGAAAAAAAGCATGACGGATTACAATCCGGATATCGCATGCCGCTAGATTATCTCGGATTCTCCACGAGTGCGATGTGTCCGCTCCGGTTAGATTAACGAAAGTAATTCCACCTGCGATTAAAACGCGATTAACACACGACAGTTGTTGATATCACGTAATTACTGTGATCGGTGTGGATATTCTTTCTCTTCTTTCTTTCTAGTTTGCATCTCTCGCAACTTGTTTTCTCACGGTTGTTCACGCAGGATGTAAAAGCTATACCTTTTAAATACGCATTTAAACCGATGCGCGATGGGGTCATTAGTGTCCTGTGCATTTTTTTTTAAATGTTAGGAGCATCTAAAATAATGATCTCTATCCTTTTTTTTTATGCACATTCTTACAAATATTTAGGTATAAATGTTAAAGTATATGTGGGAATCACTTAATAATTTTTGTATTCTGATTTTTCATTTTCTGGTTAACTTGTGGTTAGACTTAACCTGATGATGATGTAAAAATTGTTTTTTCTAGTTATGTTTAATTACTAAACTGATGGTTTTATAATGGTAACTTCAAAACTATAAAACTACTATAAAATCATTAATTTAGTAATTAATTATCGATAAAGAAAGACAATTCTTTTACTTACATCTACATACACAAATTAACTAGGAAATGAAAAAGCTGGCCTAAAAGTGATAAAAATTAACCCAGATATGAACGACCCATCGTGTGTAGTAAAGGATCATCGGAGATTCATCATTTATTTAAATTTCACTAACTTCTCTATTAATGGAGTAATAAAATTTGCAGAAAATACACATTTTTCTGATGGATATGGCATTGCAATGTGCAATGATAGTTGCGTACAGTTTAGCAATGATGGAACATCGGATGCTTCCAATTCCGCGAATGCGGTCGTAATCGATCCCCTCATTAACATCGTGCAATTGTTTAGAGATACGCGCACGTTTCTGGCCCGCCCGCAGGCTCGCTCTGCAAACCGTCATCGTGTTTAGTCGCGTCACGCAACTGGACGTGTGTGCAATCGTCACGCTTGCTAGCACGCTCGCAGGACAGGCCTTGTCGTTAAGTGACCCGTATTGATTATCGAGCGGCTAATTTAGCTGATATTTGCGCGGCTTCTCTGTACGCGTACGTGCGTGCGTACATGCGTGCGTGCATTACGGCTCACAGCTCGTCTCTTTTATCGCTCGTCATTGTGGACGCGGTCTCATGCCGCGATGAAAATAAATAACTCGTTCTTAAAGGAGCGACATTTAACCATGCCAATTCTCCACACATGATGATCGGTATATACGGTAATCAGTACACGCGTGGTCAACGGTTTGTCTTTCCGTTTGTCTTCGTTATTAATAACGCATAAAAGAAACAACGTTGCCATTAATCGCCGCTGAACGTGTTATGCGCTCTCGTATCAGCCTTCCGTAATAACGGAGCTCCAAGAATGAACCAAAAGAGTGACAAGTGCCACAAGAGAAGATTATCTCTTATCGAAGAACGATCAGAGTTCACTTGAATAATTCTTTTTTGTAATTAAAAGCCTAGCGGTTCAATCTGGCTCGTCTACTCGCGTGAATAATATTCGTGTTCGATAATTAGCGGAGAGTAAAGAAAGCAAATAACTTTCGCTCCGAGTTTAACACTTTGCGAGTTAATCCTTCCTGAAAGCCGTCGGCGGACGAACACTGTTCGTGCGTTAGCTTATTTACTGATGCACGAAGCGCCTTTACCGCGAGATTGGTCGCGGGAGTCCCGCGTGGTATGGAGAGAGAGGGGGGGGAGAAAGAGAGAGAAGCCCCACTGATAGACCCTGGGGTTAAATCCAGTTCCATTACGGGATCGTCGATCCGGGTGGTCGACTAACAGCGTCTAACTCGGCTAATTCTCGTGTCCTCTCTGCACGCGCACGAGTTCTCTCGCCACACTAAGTAATACCGAAGCGAAACATGATTTTCTTCGATCGCATAGGAGATGTGATTTCCGATCAGCCGATCGCAGTAAATTGAAATCAGTTCTGCGAAGGTATTACGCCTTTGTGATGTTTTCTTGCGACATATTTTTGGCGCTGAAGACGATATCCCGAGAGAGATTTATTTTTTGTTACATATTTTATATTATTTAAGTTTTTATTATAATCTTTTTATTAAATTGCTGTGATAGACGCACAGTATACACGATTTTGACGGTTTCTTTTTGTGAAATGTCCTCAGAAGCGACGCGTTCGGCAAGACATGAACGCAGGTACTCTTCCGCTTTTTCCCGTTCTTTTTTTCCGCTATCCTTCTCGGCTTTTTATCCGGCCCACCCGTGCGGCACCGCAAATGTCTCGCAAGGCCTGCCCGGCACTCGGACCGTAACGAAGTGGAACGGGCGTAAAAATGAGTGGAAGACAATTAAGGAGGGGTCGGTGGGGGAAGGGGTACAGTTGGAGGGAGCGGCGAAGGATCAGAGGAGGTAGTGGAAGAAGGAAAAGAGGAGAGGAGAAAAAAACGGAAGGTCGACCACCTAGCGGCCTGATAAAGTCCATTACCTTCTCTTTGGATCTTGCAAGCGATTCGCCTCCTTCTTCTTCTCATTCTCGTCCCTTTAGCCTCACGCCAAATTCGCATAACTGTTCCTTTTTCCCCCCTTCGTCGCTCCTCGTCTTACGATGGGTTGCACCCCTCTCTCCCCTTCCCTCTCGCTGGTTTCTTCGCGGTCAGCTTCACCGCAGTCGTTTATTTACGCTTATTTTGATCCTTCTACCTGCCGTCCGACTCTCGTAGGAAACCGCTTCTTTCTCTGCCCTCTTCCCTCCCACCTTCTTTTTTCTTTCTTTATCCCTTCTCAGCATCATCCTTCCCCTCATTCTGCCCCGCTGGGCTACTCTCGCGCTCATTCTCCACAAGTTCGCTAAATAATTGCGAACCGGCGGCGTTACTTTTTCTTCTTCCTGCTCCGCCACACTCGACAAAAGGCTGTTAAAACAACCCTTTGTGCTGCTACCCCCGACCCTTTTCCGGTTCTCCTTTTCCTGGAGGGTACACCACGCGCGCGCTATCCTTCTGGCCCGGCACACGATGAACCGACCGCGTACATCGCCCCCTCCTCCCCTCCCCCCCCCTTCTGTTGGTCTGCCCGTACCCCGCTTCGCTTTGGTGCACCCTTTGTGTCTCGGCGTTCACGGTATTTACAAGCACCATTCAGCATCTGTCGACTCGTTCCCCCCCCTCTTCTCCCATCTCGTTCCAGTCGCCTGCCTCCCTCTTCTACCTTGCCTCTCTAAATAAAAAATCGTTATTGATTGCACGTAACCTGTGGGATTCCGCTCCCCATTGACTTACGTCGAGTTCCTTTTTCTGTTTATTTTTACACTTATGTTTGTACACTTTTCTTGTACACCTGCCGTTTGTACTGTTTTCTCCGTTTCGCATTCTCTTCTTGGAACAAACTTCGTAAGTGCGTCAGCTCGTATTACTGTTCCTTTGAAAATTACCTACGTATCGTTGTTGCGTGTCTTCGATGGCTTGTCTCTGAAATAAATTTTTCTCTTTATTTCTTTTTCGTTCTCGTTGCCTCTATACGTTTTGTAGATTCTAAAGGCACGCACACAACAATCTTCGGAACGATGGGAGAAGGTGAGACGTAGGAGTTCCCATCCCTTTATTTCTCTGCCGTGGCGGATGTTGCGTATACCCGGTTTCTCGCGTGACAAAATGCACTCGTCGCCACCCTCCATCATCTGCGCGCGCGTGTACCTGTCGCCTCTCTGTCCTTTGACTGCTTCGACGGCGACTACGCCGAGGGTTCGAGCACGCTCGAGAGTCGCCCTCGCTTCGACCTTTCCTCCATTTTCTTTTTACCTAAAAAGGAAGAAAAAAATACGACACAACTCAAAGCGAGCGGTATTCCTTTTCTTTTTCTTTCAAGTTTTCTCGTTCGGGCCTTTTTTACGGTAGGTGATAATGAGGGCACGCGTTATATAAAGAAATCACTGCGGCATAAGAAAAAAGGAAAGTATTCTCGCTTGAATGAATTTTGAATATAAATCTGATCTTAAATTCATAATTAAACTGTTTTTTTTTTTTTTTACGAATCGATAAATTACGAACTGTAAAGTTGAAGTAAACAGAAATTGCGAGTATTTTCTGTTATGTAACTCGCGTTGTACAACGCGTTGAAAATCTCTCGAAATTATTTTACTGGAACAGGATTGTTTTATCGTTCAAACGCGCGTTTCCTCAGGGCGTAAAACATTTGTCTTCCGATTATTAACGTGTCTCAATTATTTTATTTACGTACGGAGCGAACAGAACGACTTGTGACGGCTGTCGCAAGGTAACGATGAATTTTACGGAAAGCGCGAAGACGCGCACGCTGTAAAACTTGCAAGTATTATTTCCAAACTGTCATACCTCGACATACTGCGTTTCGTCACGAGAGTGCCGAGCCGTGTATCAAGAAGCGAATAAAAGAAATAAGAAATAAATTGCGCGAAATTTTCACATCGGTGCGATCAGAATTTGAGCTACCTTGGCACTTTTTGATGATGAGGAATTTCAAATATTGCACAGAAATAAACACTTCTTATATCAATCATAATATGTTCATAAATAAGCAAAAATATTGTAATCTTGCTTCAAAGATTTTAGTCTTAATTTGATTGGATTTGTATTGATGTAAGATTTTTTATTGAACAAATTTTGAATTAAGTGCAAAGTAATATTTGCATCAACACAAATTCAATCAAATCAAGATAATTAAAATTTTTGAAGATTACAATATTTTTGCTTATGTATGAGCACATTATGGTTGATTTAAGAATAGTTTTTTTTCTGTATGTAGGCTGTAAATTAGAGAAGTGATGTGAATTGTTTTAAAGTTTTTAAAAAGTAAATCTTTTCTTATAACCTGCTTGAACGTGACCGTGACGCGTACTACGTTGTTCTCGTAAAAAAAAAAACGAACATAATGACAACGGCAAATAATGAACGGTATTTGCGTGATTCCGCGTTACATCATCACTCGACCAAATGTTAATATATTCGCGTTTGACATTCGCGTTTGTGGTACGGCAATCGACGGTGCAATCTTACGGGTTAATTGAATATATGCTAATGACGCAAAATGTCGCTAATATGATCGCGCACGAAAAAGAAATCACGTCGTTGTGTTGTTATATAGAATGTTTTACATAACGACTCGCAAAACCACGTTCATTCAGTCATAATAACGATTCTCAGATTCTCTCAGAATCCAGAGCACATCATATCTCGGATACACGCTAAATCACGCGAATTAACGTTTCTCTTTGATTTCTCAATCGACTTAATTGAATGTCAGACGTAGTCAAGCACGAGCTAGGATATATCGCCGTCGTTAAACCGCGAGCCCGTGCAATCGGAAGGGATCAGGTGCGAGTTTTACCGGCTAATCGATAGCGGCGCGGAGTCGTAAATTGCCAAGGTTACGGAAACCGTGGGCAGAGGAGAGGTTAAATCGCCATAAATTGCCGCTACATTAAGCACTGCCCCGACGGTTTTTGCTTCGTCTCTCTTTCTCTCTCTTCATCTCTTCCATCGTTCCCACTTTATTTATCCATTAACGACGCATCGATAGCTGCCGCCGCTGTCGCATTCGCCAGAGACACTATTCGTATCGCGTGTTGTGCAAGATACGTTTTCTTCAACAACTGTCTCAGGGTATCTGATTTGTTCGGCTGTATCATGTTTCTAGTTCAAGAATGAAATAAAGCTCGATATTTTTCTTTTATTTCTCAATATTTTTTTTATTTGTATTTTTTATATATGATATTTTTAATAACAGTAATATCGAATTACTTTTAAATTATACACTGAAAAAAACTAATTTTAATAAATATTTGTTTGAATACTTCCAAGTAAATATTTACTAAATGTAAACATATTTATTTGATACAAAAATTATTAATTCGATTTAACTGCCATTTTTTTATAGAGTATAAATATTTTTATTTACTAATAGTAAATACTTAGTTCTATTTAAAGAAATATGTATTAAGATTTAGTAATTTTTTTCAGTGTATGTGAATTAAATTAAATTTTAATTAACATTTGGATTCTATTTTTTTACTGGTCTCATGTAGAGCACTGAAAGAAGAATCCACACTGTTAAATCTATAGTGTCAAATTAATGTAATTTAAGTCGCCACTACTCCTACTCAATATATCGTTATTTACTATTAAAAATCAATGGATAAATTTGACACTATAGAATGTTAAATTGACACTATACAATGTCAAATTTATCCATTGTTTCGGTATAAAATAACGATACATTGTATAGGCGTAATGGCGACTTAAATTTGACATAGATTTAGCAGTGATAAGCATAAAAATATTAAAATCGAGAATCCAAATAGCTGGTCTCTCATTTTTAAAAATTGAAACGAATACAAAATTGTTAGCTCGTTAATTTTAAATTGGCCATGGTACCGTAACACATAACACACGGTCGTCAGAAAAATGTTACGGGTCGCGTTTCTCGCCGCGAGGTGAGTTTGCATCGACGCGTGTCGACACGATCTGTTTGGATCGTGAGGTTCTGGACGAGACATCGATTTCCGGAGCGGAGTATGTATCGTTCCCGCTGTCCTTTCTCTTGCTCTCTCTCCTCCTCCTTCCTATAACCACCGTGTTCGACCCTCCCGTTCGCGGTGAAATAATCGCCGCGAGGGGTTGGAAGAACCCGGGGACTATGAATTAGGTATGACCCAACCCCGCACACATCGGAAACTCTCCCCTTCGATTTCGATCAATACGCCAGACGTGGGCAAATCCAGGTAGAGGGGATGAAGTGCTCCAACACACAGCACTTTCTTTCTCGTCCCTTTCAGGACAACCACTTGAGAGTGCCGAGCATCATCCCTCTCTCAGGGTTTCCTCCAAGCCGACCGGAGATACCCTCCGAGGGTCAGAGGTCGGTGACGTCGGGGGCATAAATCAGGAGGACGTTCTTGCCAAACAAGGGGAGGAGCAAGTTCGAGATCCCCTCGAAATTAATTTATCAATGTATTCTGTATACTGGCTTCGCTCTTTCGCACTCTTCTGCCGGCCCTTTTAATGCAAAGTAATAATGTATAATCTCCATATCGCGTGAAATTTTAACGAGGTATAATTTGGTATAAACTTCAAGTCGATCTTCCCTCTTGAAGAAAATTCTTTCCGAAACACTGAAATAATTATGAAAGTATTTGACTTCGAAAACTTGAGTGACGTTAACAGAGTATAAATAATTTTCTTGATTATAGGATCATTAATTATCTAATATGAGTTTAGCAGAAGTATACAATTTGTAATATAATTAACAAGATAGTATGCATTTTTCATATTTTAATAAAAAGTTATATATATCAACTTGTACCCTCATATTTTCGAGATCGATTAAGATCCGGTTAACATCGCGTGCACGTGAACGGTTCATGTTCTTCCACCTTTTTCTCTTCTTCACCCCTTCGTCAATAGCATCCCCTTTCATAAGCCGGGCACGAGGAAACTGCCTTTCCGACCAGCAGCTGCGTTACGTCGCACGCGCGTGTGCGTGCATAAGGCGTGTAAAACAGCCCAGTAAAGCGGCGCGATATAACTGGAGTCGTAAAGCGGCAGGTATATCGCAATCTCCTCGTCTTTTTTACCAGTATCATTCGCGGCTTCGTGCACCATTGAACCGCGCGTTTCGCGTTAATGACAAAAAATCGCATTCTAACAAACGGAATACCGCTCCTCTTCTCTTCGTTCACAAAACCACTTTTATTCGCGCGATCCTCCTAACCATCCGCTTTATGAAAAGCGACGAAGATTCGCTGGTTGCACATTTAAATCGTTGATTTCTCGCTAATTTGACGCTAATGCGATTAAGCGATTATGCAACGAGAATGAAATCGAGGGACTGCACGCTATCCTGCCACGTCTAAAGTCGAGATACGTACCGCTGACGCAATTCTCTTTGTGATCACTAGTAAAAAGCGTGTCGTCCATCAAAATAGGGTTAAACATCCGCTCGCGCCCTCGCAGCTTCCGCAACGTCGAGCGGAACGCGCGTGGCGCGCCCGATGCGTGCGATGCACCGCCGTACTCTTGGTCTCTTTTTCGTTCCTCCCGCTTTGTAGCCTCGGTAACCTCGCTCTTTGTGCAGTCGTCCATCTCCTTCAGCGAGCCATTTTCTAACGTGCGTTAATTAAATTCCGATCCCCTTTCGGCCCGTCGTGTGTTGGCATATTCTTTTTTCCTCTATCTCTCTTTCTTTTTCTTTTTTTTTATTCTCGTCCTCAGTCTCTGTCGCTTGATTCAACATAATTTTTTCAACTTTTATTAGAATAGTTAGTTCTCGAATATATCAACACTTGAAAAATTTACTGTAAGTTAATCAAACAAGTATAGCTTAATTCGTTTTTACACCGAGAGTATTTATATCTTCTCTTATTATTTTTGTACACGCACGTTCGTCACTATTAACTATTCTGATGTCGCTTGTCCTAGAATAGTAAATAGATTTCTCTCGTTCGCTTTGCATCTCAATCGTCGGGCGAGTGACGCGAGCTTTCGAGGGGCTTTCAAACCGGCTGAGGACGTGCATTAACTTTATTGAAGAGGGGGATAACTTCGTTCGATCGTGATGCGGTCGAAATGCGAGACGCGCCTCTTTTTGGCACGCATCGCGCTGCTGGCGATATAGCGCGTCTTTTTTTTTTTCGCTCTTGCAGAGATACGCGCTGGGTTATATTGCGGTAAATCGATTTTTAGACTGAAAATAGATCAACCCAAACCTGATTTTCACCCGTCGCATCACGTTCCACTCCGCGAATCAGCTACGGCCGTGATTAAATGCGTTCGCTCGCACTTCTCCACACGTGAGCTGCCTTCGTAGCTATGCGAACGCGTCCGAGTTGCTATTTCGATACGCCGATAGCTTAAGTGATATACGGAGCGCGAATTGCAGAGTGTTGACCGATAATTAGGTGTCGGGTAAAGAAAATTTTCAAGGCTATACTATCAAGATTTCCTTCGGTGATCCCCGCATGCCGCTTTACCTCTTCATTTTTGTTCCTCCTCTATTTTCTCGTCGCCGCTACCGCCGTTGCCGATCGCAGTTCGCCGCTGTAAATTACCGGGTGCTTTACATGATCGCGCGATTTATGGCTAATTCGTAATCATTAGAGTCACGCGAGCTGTTATGAGGACGGGTGGGCCCTCTCGCATGCGGACTTCTCGCTGCGAGCTGATAAACCCGCGCACCCCTCGCTATGGTGACACTAGTGGTTTACGGAAGAGAGAAGCGGACGGTAGTCACGGTATATGGCGGTCGCGGAGGCAACCCCGCAACGAGCTGTATTTCATTGGATTAACGTAACTGGCGAACGGCGTTTGCGTTTCAATTACCGCGTGAATTTACGTTTCGATCGCGCAAACGCGTCGCGGTGGTGGCGGCTCCAGTAAGGGGAACGCTGGGGGGGACGCGCGGCCCGACTGGGAACGAAATGGATTGGAAAAATGGGGAGGGTGAAATCATTGTAATGAAATTAGCGCGACTCCCGCTGTCAGCTTTTATGGGCGTCCTGCCGGAGGGTCGGTCTCGCTGCGCGCTTTTCCATCGTGCCGATTGTTATTGGCTGATAGATGTCGATAGATTTTTTTCCCCCCGCGACGTTTTCGCCTGCGGTATTCGATTGTATGAGAGGCGTATGCGAGATATTGCCTTTGAACTTGTGCTCGATCGTGCGCGCAGTGAAGATCAACGTCAAAAAGTCATGTCTGTGCGTTTTCATTTCAGTGCTCGATCATGCTTGGTCGAGTACTGGATGAATGAAACAGATTGCAAATGGTATGCTCAGCTCAAAATAAGATAACGGTAATGACATAAATCGTAAAATACGTAGTATTAATCCTCCGTCTGCAATTATACTCCTTTCGACCAATTCAAGTTCTTTGTTGTTTTAGACTTTCAAAAAATGTGAATAAATTGAGGGTACTTGTTAACATCTTTATTACGTTATGAAATATTTTTTTAACGAAATGTTATAGGAGGGGAATCAAATTCTGCCCTCCTTCGGAAAAATTTAGGAAAAACGAAATTTCGCTTGTAACAAGAAAGACCCAGATTGCAAATGGAGGATGATAAATGCATCTTTATCTTTTTATTTCTTCTTGGAAAATAATATTAAGGTATATTATAAATATCAAGCGAGAGATACACGTTTGCGAATGAAACTTTTATTTTACAGTTCTCTATTTATACATTTATTGTTTTATTATCTACAGTCTAAAATTGCAAAGATGTACGTCAGGAAATGATTAACATTATTGTCAACAATGTGCAGATTATACATCACATTGTTGCGCGTATTTTTAAGCGTCTCATGTTTATACAGGTGGAGCATACAATTCGTTGTCACTCCTTATCTCCGTTTTTGCATTCATATATTCTTTAAGCCAGCATACGTGACACACAACGAATGGATAAGTGTTCGCTAATATACCGAGGAGACTTGCATGAACGCTATTGTTTCCAAACCGTGGCGTATTAGCGGATAATATCCCGACCTGTAACTTCAGCATAAGATTAATGTTTTGACAATCTCGGATGTATTTACAAAGTTAGGAGACACTTAAAGATAATATATTCAAAAAGGAGTCGATTAATAGCGCGTATAATTTTATCAATGACTTAAAATGAATTCTGTATTTATTTTTATATTCAAAACAAGTCAATATGAAGAATATTCGAAACAAGTCAATATGAAGAATATTCGAAACAAGTCAATATGAAGAATATTCGAAACAAGTCAATATGAAGAGATAGATACCAACTTCCGTTGATAACTTCGTGCAACTGAAAACGCTTTTAATGGCGCAGAAATCTGCATATCTCTGCGAGGTAGATAATCCGACGTGAACATAGTTCGTGTTTCTATGCGAATAATACGCCGATAATGCGCTAAAACGACGATCTTCATGTCAGCTATTGTCTCGCAAGTATGAGGAGGGCAAAATAGCTGGCGAACTCGCTCCCTAACTCGAGGTATAGGATTTCTCTTATAACTATAACTTACTAAGACGATTTGTGTATAACAGAGAGGGAGAAGTGAAATGGAAAGCGTATAAAAGAGAAAAGGTTATTTTGACAGATAAATTTCAAAAATGCAGATATAACATTGTAAGCGAATTTTTTGGAAATAACGAGAGATATCTGATTTCATACAGCATAAACGTTCTGTATTAATAAAATTGGTATTTGTGTTTTTCGTACCAGAATACAATAACTCCCATTAACTTTTACAGAAAAGAAAAGCTAGTCACTATATATATTATTATATAGTGGCACTGAAACAATATTATATTTTGAGGCAAGGAATACAATAAGTACATATGTACCTAATATGACTTCAGTATATGTTTCTCTCTTTTTCGTAAAAAAAAATGTTACAAAAATAGAAAATAAAATGATCCAATATTATTTTTACAAGATTATAAGTTTAACATATTGACATGCTTATCTGCATATAAGAATACATAAAGAACTATTTCGCAAACAATAGACTTATCTACTTATTTACTTATCTACTTATATACTTATTTTCACGATGTTTAGCAAGTGAATTAGAATCTATCATTTGAAATAACAAAAGTACGAAAAAAAACGTTACAATTGATGTGTATTTTACATTCAGTATGCTAAGGCTGGCCATATTCTACCTATAACGAATAATTTCATTTCTTTGATTATAAATAAAACGTTATGACAAAGGTATAAATTAAATATATAGTGTTGTAAAGTTGAATAGTAGAGCTACAATAACATGAATTGCTGAAATTAATAATCTTTTGGTTATAGGAAACAATTATTTACCTACGAAATATTACATCACGACCACGACATTCTGCGTTTTGTTTTATTGACGATAACAGAGTGAACAAATTGAGCAATAAATTGATCTAATCGAATCAGACGGATACGTCTACTGCACGTACTACTATTGCTATCTATTGAATTAATCGTGTAATTATCTACAAATAGCAAATAGGGTTTTGAATATACGTCCATATTGGCTTCGGTTACCTTATTTCTTCCACTATATGCAGCCCCTTAGGCTATGCGTAACAATTTGGAATAGAACCGTTTTGCTGTTATAGTGACGAGATAGATATTCATACGTTGAAGCAAGTTATTTCACGAAGGCAATTGCTTTCGCACGTACCCGAGTCATACATAGGGTAAACCCGGCAAATACGCCGCAGAAGTCAGAAAAAATAGAAAGAGTGGGGGTAATTTTCTCGCAACTACTCTGTTACATACCTTTATGTTATATTAGTATTGAGTTATAATTTCAGCTTCTTACTGTTAATATTAATGAAATTATTATGAGTTGAATCGATTTGTCACTGTAATAAGTAGCACCATCATCATAAATTATAATCTACATAAAATGATTACTGTAGGGCATGTAAAAGACCTAGTGATTATTTCGTGATACATACGTGTAGAGGAATAGTAAAGCATGTTGTATAGCAAAATACAAGTGCTTTGCTTTCCTATTCTTTGTTTAGTTTGTTGTCTTGTATATCCCACCTGTTTGGGATATACGGCATTTTTAGCGGGCGGAATTTATGCCCAAAGCATACAAAGCAAATCAATGCACTAAAAGCAATAAACACATTACATGAAATATGTACTTCTCTTGTCATAACACTTCTAATATATGTAAGAAGATTGTAATTATTATTTATTACTTCATATATATATTTATCATTTTTATTCCTTAATAAAACTTTATAAATGTATTTTATAAGTTATTGTGTCATTTTACGTCTTATTTATATGTATTATTTGTAAATTTTTCATGAGCTGTACATCCCCCCCTCTCCCTATGAGTAGCCATATATCCACCCCTATGGGATATGTGGCAAAAATGCAAGGGTTCCAGAAAGTTTATTTTTTAGTATGAAAAATTAATATTTTGGATTCCTAATATTTTTTTCATAGTAGTAGAAAGTATGAAGTTTTTACTGATACAGTTTATTTGCCTTAAACGTGGTAAATAGTACTTGATATTAAATCCCTCTTAGGTGTAGCGTATATACCGAGTTTACCCTACGACTTATTAATAAAAAGCCTTAGCGAAAATGAGTTCTTTTGCTTTGTTTCAATAAAATGTTTCAATGAAAGTTTAAAGAACCAAATGGTACTTTGAAGTTTTAAAGAAAATGAAGAAGCGATATTTTAATAATATGGGAAAAGGAAAATTTAGATAGTCTTTTTAATATGACGATCTAATTTCTCCAAATAGAATTTCTCACCTTTGGCACGTTGATTTCAGCAAAGGTCTTTCAACCACGACTTGTTTTATCCATTGTGTTTTCACTCCTTACTTTCTTCTCATTTGTGCGACTTATTAGCCGCTTGTAGCAGCAGATGCAACGTGTCTCGCGGCTGCATCTCGGCACCGTGCCAATTTTCGGCCAATTTAACTTGCGCGGGTGCACGAGCAGATGAAAGAAACGCCGCGTACAAAGTAGGTGACTTCAAAGTCGCGACAATTAATTAACGCCTCTGATGTGTCCGGTTATTTTTGCTCTCGCAGATCGTGTCCCTTGAACCCAATATAGAATTGTGCAGGTGTTATTTAAAACACTTCAATATTTTTCATCATCGATTTCTTGATCTATTAGACTCGTTTCTTTTGCGCACATCGTTATCGTTGCGATAAGAGGCGATATACATGAGTGAAAGATAAGAGGCACAATGTTAACAGCTTGTTGCATCAATACATCGACGTTAAACCTACAAAAGCGCATTATCTAAGACTGTATTAACTACGTATGAGGAAAATACTGAAGATAAACGCACGTCGCATGTTAATGAGTTCTTACATGCGACATTGTTAATAAGCTACTAGCTAGCGAAGTAGAAAATAGAACAACTACGTCAGTAGCAAAATATATCGTACACGATGGCATAGTCGACGATCATCAGGTCGATTGGAATCATTGATTGCCCGATCTTGTAACTTTAATTTGAATTCTTTAATCTGCATTGGATTACGAATAAAATATAGCCTTGCAAAGAATTTAAATAAACTTAAGATAAAGTCAAGATTGAAAGATTCCAAAGGAGTCAAGAGTGTTTGTGCCGCCAAGATAGGAGCACGCAAAAAGACGACCGATTTTTTTTTTTTTCAGTGTTCAACGACGGCGTATGAATACTTATGACTTGATCCACTCGAAGCGATTTCAACGAGAGCGCTGCATCTCTTAATAGATCGTTTTCCATTACTCGAAACCGGCCACGAATTGAATGACGACGAATCCTCATTTTCTAGATTGGAAATTGGAATATAAATGGGACGTGCGCCCCCGTGTGACTTCTTTGATTTCGTGATCTCGTTTTTCTCTTTTTTCCCCCCCTTTTCTCAAGACCTTGTATATCCAACAGCGAATAAACTCTTGGCTGACGACGGCACTCCTCGACTCGAAGCTGCAGCTTTCACTCGTAATGAAAATTGATAGCCCGGTTAACCGCGTTTCGCGTCGGTTGCAGCTGCAAACGATGCTTCCGGCCGCTTCCTACCGACATGCTGCTGACTGCTCGTTGCAAGGAGTCGTGTAATCGTCTATCCCTCGTCGTTGCTTTTTATCGCTCGTCTTTACGGCTGTTGTCGATAACAACGATCGCGAAGTACGCCCTGAAGCGTAGAAAGGACGAAACACCATGGAACGTTTACGTAATAATGTTTCTCGATCATTATTGTTGAAAAACACTTTAAATGGACAAACGTCCGCTCTCATGATAACCGTTTTCGTTTCCTTTCTTGCCTAACGTATTTATTTCGAAAATAAATGTCGAATCGATGTTAAAACTTAAATTCTACGATTGGCGCTTTTCTTTCTCGAACTCTATTTTTTTATCGGACTCTAGCTCTATTGGGTCTTTTATTTTATAAACTGTATCTTTTTATAAATTAAAATTCTTTTAGAAATATATTTTTTTTCCTTTTTTGCGAGGAAATCTAAAGCTGCTCAAAAGATCGCATCTTTAGCTCGTTTCGAAGTCCTCCGTGCTTAAAGATTCATAGTTAAGATATCGCGTCGCTCAAACGCCGGCTATCAGCTTTCAAGACTTTACTGTGCATCGAAGCGTTAAAAGTTTCCTGCGATCGCGGATTCCTATCATAGAAGTCGGATATCGGCGTCGATGACGGAGTTAAGAGAAAAAAGGCGACGAAAGAGAGACGTCGAAAAAGCGAGAAATATCAAGAAGGTTCGACGGCAGTATCTTCGATCGAAGCAACAGCGTGGGAAAGTTGTGGGGGTTACACACCTTACGTGTATACACGTGGTAGTGGTGTCTCAACGTAGGGTGGACTTTTATCGTTCTTCGAACTATTTTCGTCCGATCCGCTCACAATAGTCAAGTGAAGTAGCCACGGATACAGTGAATGTATAAAGGCGCAAGAATCAAAAGGGATTTGTTAAAGGGACGGGTCGAAACGCTCTCTTTTTCCTTCCCGATATCTCGCTTATCCTTCTATCTCTCCCTCTCTCTCAAAGAGAGTTATAGCTCTCCGTGATGGTGCACATGATCCAATGGCCATCTGCCGTCGTCGTATTAACGTGACTCGGGAAATAATAAAGTCGAGCCGCGCCGGCACCCACGTCGCGATTTCTGACGACGCTACTCCCGCTTTGCATATCAAGTGACCTTATCCGTATAGACGCCGCCTCCGCCGTCATGGCACGCGCACGGGTGCGTGAACGCCGCGGTGCATATAAAGACGTGCCAGGCGTGTGCACGCACATATTTCGCGATTCGGAGGGGAGGGGGTGGTTGGGTAAAGAAGAGGGTGGAAAGGAAAACTATAGAATGATGTATGGAAACTGGATTTCGAAGTCGTAATCGAAGAGTTTTTTTTGTCGCCTAAAGAACCGATACAATCGAATCGTCAGATTTATCTTCAAAGGAATCTCAGGAATAATAATCTGTCTTAAAAAGAACGTTGAGAGTAAGACTTAAAACACGATAGAAAAGCACAGGCAATTCAAAAAGAGGCTGCTTCAGTTTCGAATTGGGCGTGGTGAATAAGATTTTCGACACCCGACGCGTCAAGTGGTCACCGAGGAGAGACCTTTTTTCATCGAAGACATGTCTCTAATGTCGTGGACATTTTGCGAATCACGTAGTCGGTTCTGGGAAGATGGTCGATTTCCCCGAGGGTCCTGGTGTGAAGTATGACCGACGTTAGGATAGGCCGAATCCCGCGGGTGAGGATCCGCCATTTCGGACTTGTTCGTCCCTAAAATATTCATGGATGCAGACTACTCCATGGCATCGCCAAACAGAAAGGAAGACGACCGGGACGATTCAAAGGAGGAAACAGCTAAAGTCGATTCAGGAAACGTTTTCTTTTGTCGAGCGGTGAACATGGTATTTTTACAGAGACACGTAGCTTATTTCCGGTGTTTGAAAGATCATAAAAATATATCCTAATCTTATTCGTATCGTCGAGACAATTGCGTGGTTTTCTTTTTGGTTTTAATATCTTTAGTAGGAAGAAAACACAATTGTTGCGCTCGCTTTATAAAATCATTTTAACGTAATAGATAACAAAATAATCATAAATTTATTTTGTTATTGTATTTAAAAATCCCAAAAAGAATTGTTTGTATGTAATGATATTTAACTAATTTAATTCTTCATGGTTTAACATTTTTAACTAAAAATCACACAGGATAAATTTAAATTGGGATATAGTCGAAATTTTAAGAGTTTGGCTCACTTCCAAAATAAACAGGATATACAACACTCGCTTGAGAACGCAAGTGAACTTATTCCGCGCGTCTGCTATTCAATCTTCGCTTCTTTTCCCGTGCGCTCTTTTATCCGGAGGCCATATGAGCCTCGTGTACCTCACACGGCAGTGCCAGCGTAAGAGGAAGCTGCGAATGTATAAACATTTATGCAAAGCGAGAGGCGGTGCTTTACCGGTAAACTCGAGCCGCTTTGCGACAAAGTCGCCGGTCGTTTTTCACAGGTCGCGACGAGTGGCGTCATGAAATTTTTGTCACTTGCCTGACGAAACGTATTAAAGACCGGAAGGTATTTTGTAGCTTTAAAAGACAGAAGTGATACTTATATAAAAAGAGACAGAAAGAAAGAGGAAATGAAACACCGAGAAAGCGTGGAAATAAAAGAATTTTTTACATATTATTTTGATGTTCAATTATAGACATTTCTCTATGATGATTACGTTTTGATGTTTCGCGATTACGATGATATCTACGGTAGCATCGTAATATTTCGGCCGCCGAGGATCTTTTCTCGCCGCCACCGGCAAGCAAATTATCGGAATAACCGGGTAGAAGGCGAGTGACTGAAGCGCAATTCCCTCGGCAATTTGCTTAAGCCGAGCGGGATCGCCGCGAGTTGGAGAGCAACGAGAGTTGTTAAAATCTCTCCTCACCTCCTCTCGCTGCTTCTAACTTGCCTCCCATCCCCCTCGTGTCCTCGCAATTCTCTCTCGAGAGAGGCATTCAACCTCAAGAAGATACGAGCATAAACGGTCGGTTATGATCGCGTCATCCTTCCTCGCTTAGGATCGTAAGAGAGAAAAAAGGAAAAAAGCCAAAGAGAAAAGTGGTTGCAAAAGTTTTTCGCCGACCAACTAGCTCACGAGCTTCCGCAGCTTACGAAAGCTCATAATTCCCGGATCATCCGCAGCGGTCGCGTGGTTATTGGGTCCCGGTTTTATTGGATGATATAAAAGCATCGTCGTCACCAACTGTTCATCGGCGAATCCCGGGATCAGAGATGACATTCCTGGGATGGTACTTTGCTTGACCACGTAAAGTTCCATTCATATTATTTGTACGATCGTTTTCAGAAAACGAATTGGCATCAGATCGATAGATTTATCCGTCCAGTAAATTACGGCTCGTGTTACAGTTGATAAAATGTGATATTAAAATAAATATTTAAAGGTATATCTAATTTATATATTTAATAAAAGAATTTATCTTTACTAAGCCTCTTTATTAATAAGTTCTAATAATTACTAATTTTAATAGACGTTAAATGGAGAAGACATCACGGCACTTGGAAAAATAGTGTCGTGATAACTTATCGCAATTCCAGCGATATTTCTCGTTAGTTTTAGCAAAATTCTATGTTCTACATTGTCAAATAGAGTTTCGGCTATTACTCTTTCAATTTTGATTTTTTTGAGCCGATTTTTGTGTATCCGTGAAGTTGGCACGACATTCTATTAATATGAAAAAAAATAATACAATTCCAGCACTTTTCATAGTTCTACAATTCCTTGTCAAAATGAAAACTGAAAATATGGCGTGCTGATTTCATAAATTCTTATTCTATATCCTTACATAGTTCAATCATCTAACTGATCTAACATATCAGAAGCTGTTATCTTTTTGAACAATGAACGCAAGTATCGGTATTGATATAAAATGTCTGAATACCTGATATATATAAAATCGAATATTCTTCATTATTTCCAAAAAAGGCTTTGTTGGTAGAAGAAAAAAGAAAAAATCATAATCCTCTTTAGGAAAAAATAAAAGCCTAATATTTTATGTCGTATAAAGTTGATTTTCCTCAATTGTGATATTATAAGAAAGAAAATATATTTTATGCTGTCTTTGTTGTGAATCAAACTTAATTCGGAAAATTTTTTTAGTTCCGACTACTTATTCTCCTATTTGGGGACGCCCGCGTCACAGAGCAGCTTTTTGGCTTTTCTCTTATGCATCCTTTTCTCTGGTTGTTCTCTAGTTTCGCTCGCTCGATCGACTGTAGTCGAGAAACGCGATCTTGTCAAAGCATGTAAATTCCTTTTCTCTCAGCTTTTCATCTCGCTGCCCTTTGTTGGCTGACAGAATTGTGGATTTCGCTCGTTTCATTCTTGTTCTATATTTCTACGATATACACATGTACATTTATAGTATCAGATATATAATACATATGCAATAATATATTAAAATTTCTTTTTAAATTTAAGTATTTTTAATATGCAGTTTTTGTATTGATTTTTTATATTTTACATATTACAATTTGAAACAATTACTAATATCTAAGCTAATATCATTCTAAATTGTTCGAAATATTTAATGAAAAACAATTCACTCTTCCGCATTTGTTAAAACCATGGGAAATACTTTCCGAAACATCTTGCTTAGATCTGGATTGCATACTAACTTAAGTCTTCACTAAACTACCTTCACTAAGACAACGAAACTTTTCTAATTCCAACGAATTTGCAGCTCATCGCGTTTCTCTCGCTCTGCGCATTTTGCTGAACAGAAAGATTCGACGAGTCGTTCTGCTTGGAGCGTTTCTACCGGAGTGGTTACCACGCCTTTCCGTTCCTTTCCGTTCTAGCTTGATCGACTCTAACCGGTGAACGTGATCTTGTCGGGATGCGTCGTAAATTCTCTTCGTCGCTTCTCATCTTTCGTATTGCAATCGTTTCATCGTCTTTATTTCGCGAATACCGCGAGTTCTCGATCAGCCGGAGAGAATTTTAATTATCCCAGTAACTTTCAAACGATCGATTTGTAATTTAACCCTTCCGCCGGATTCTGCACGAACTCGACATGAAGGTCACGTTCCTCTCGTTCTTCCCTTTGGCTCGACCTACTTTCGCTCGAAAACTTATCTTCTAGTCAGGAGAAGACGTTCTCTTCTCGTAATTACGCATTTATCAATCGTCAGGATGAAGGAAGGGAAGACGCGGCCTTGTTCGGACGCCTCGTTCTTTCTTTCCTTCCTCCATCATTTTTTCTCGAAGTTTTCCTTTCCGCTTTTTCTCGTTTGTCAGCCGTTAGACGCGCGAGTACGCGTCCTCACTTTTATGGCCTCGTAAAATCGCACCGCGCGAGTGTGCGCGCGATGCACTTATTAGACACACGCGAGCAAGAAAGCAGGAGGGATTTCTGACCCGTTAAACCGGTATGCGGAAACGAGCGTGTTCTAGTTCCTGTCTCCTTTCGCTCGTCTACGATTCGGATCCTCTACAACTCCATCTCCGGCCTGAAGAGCTGGCTCGTTTCCATTTACCGGCCGGCCGGTTATGGATTCCTACCTGGGCGACAGGTCTTCAAGGTTCTCGAACACGGCGATTTCTGTCCGGATATTTCAATCTGATGGGAAGAACCGTTGTCCCAATCGATCACTACAGCGACATTTTCCATCGTGATATTACCGGTATCTTTAACGTCCCAATTACGTACATGCGATTTTTCGAATACTCATAATCATTATGACTCTATAAACATAACTAACGCGGAACTGTTAGGTACTTTGCATTTCTAGTTCATGAAACGTTTCCCACGAATAATACATGCTATTTTATTGTAAGCTGTAACTGTAAGTTTACAGTAAGTCATATTTTCATATGTTAAATCTTATAAGAAATTAGACATTTTAATGTGGAAATTTAAAAGGAGTCCGCAAAGGTCGCATGACGATATTATTAAACTTTACTGCGTCATAGAGTAGAGTGACAAATTACCTGATTAACTGAAATTCATTGACGTGAAATTTAAGCTTGTCACGAACGTTACAGAATGAAATACAATCTGCAGAAATTGCTATAAAATCGCTAGATATATCATGAATATCTACAACGTACTTATAATTTCACGAGGAAATCAGGATTTATTATTCTCGCGCGATAGTAGTATAATTACAGCCGACTTCTGGCGTTTTACGCGACGTTAAATCATTAGCAAATTTCGATAGCATCTTTCGTAAGGTGAGGAGATAGCTCTCGGCGTAACGGCACATTTTACGATACTTAAGCGGTCTCGCGTGCGCGCCTCGGCATCGCGTGTATGCGCGCGGCGAACGATACCTTGGAACCTGCCCAGGATTTGGGATTCCGCAGTGCTACCGGGCACCGTCTAGTCCGCTTCCTGAATATAAGCTCGGCCCGTAATCTCGCTCCTTACCACCACGTACCGGCGAACGTATACGCGAATGTACACGATATTCGAGACACGTTCCGCCAGTCGTCTCGCTCGTTTCATCCACTGGCGCTGCAAGTGACGCACGCTGCATCCCTGCGCTATCTGATCCTACGAAACGATTCTTTTCGTTACGTTTAACTTTTATTAGAAAAGTAGATCTGATGAAATCAGGATGGTAACGAACGTTGTGTGTACCGTCAAGAATCTTGATCATTCTACAGGGTGCTCCATTTTAATCTTAACAGACAAATATTTCGAAAATATGTAATTTTACCCAAAAACATTCCAAATAAAAATTGTACAAAGGGGGACGTATAGTGGTGATATACAACTTTGGAATGTTGGAGTAATATTTTCGAAATATTTGTCTGTTAAGATTAAAATGAATTACCCTGTATATATTGCGAAGATCTTTTAATAAAACGTTATACGAACTAACTTTTCGTTTTGATAAAAACGCTTCAAAGCATCTCTTTCACTTTATAACCGTAAATATATTGAGAAAAGTTTTATTTTGCTAAGAAAATTTATTAAAAATTAAGGTAGTAACTATATTTGTTTCAATCATTCATGTTTGATCATTTCTGTCAATTTCCGAGTATCTTTTTCGTCGCGAAAGAGTTCGTGTTTATAGACAGGTGGTTATAGAGTTTTTGACTTAAAACGCAAGTTGGTGGGAAAGAAAACTGATCTCAGACTGTGCCTGCATCGAAGTTTACGCTGAAGTGGATATTCAGCGTACTTTGGCGCTTGAAGAGTCAAAGGAAACTTCCATTCGAGGTTTCCGTTTACAAACTCTACGATGTAACTCGGATACTCGAGAGAAACATGAAAGCCTGGCTGTGCATGTTCGAATATCTCGAAAGATAAAATTCGATTCTTTCAAGACTCTGTCGTTCGTGAAAAAGAGTGATACTTTTGCATATCTCGAAATATCATAACATTTCTGTATCAACATTTCTAATAATTTACTATTCTGAATATTTCTTGTACTTTGCCTCTTTAAGTATTTCCTTACCTATTTAAAAACGACTTACCCCCATAAATTATAAAATTTTTGTTGATATCTGGTTTATCTCTTTTATTCTTCGAAGTTCAGAGTTAAGGTAGCGTCTGACGCCTCGATCAAATCCAATTTATCGATCGGCACTCCTCTCGCCATCCGGTTAAGCGAGATATTTCGCGATATACGGTACATCGACGCGGCGATCCGCCCTATAAATCCTAAACGGATTAATTAATAATAATGCACGGTCCTGCCCATGCATGTTAACCGGTCCCTGACCGTTCACAAGCTGCGTGCGAGTTCTCGGTTATTTTAATGAGCATGAACGTGGACGCGCGCGGCCGATCGATTACATAGCCAGGCTAGCCGCCGAAATTAATAATCCCCCCCCCTCTCTCTCTCTTTCTCTCTCTGTTCTGTATTCTCTCTATCTATCTGTATTCTCTCCCCCTCCTGAGATGTAAATACCACCGACACGGAAGCTGCTCAACCGGCGTTAAACGAAAATGTTTCGGCCCGTCCTCGTTCTCGATCTCGTCGCAGTTGAGTTAGGTGGACAGGTTGTCTGGCAAGTTTATCGGCCATTGTTCAATTAAATGTTACAGTATCTATTTCAACCCGTAATTCCCAAGATAATTCTCATCAGATTTTCTAATGTACGTTAATCGATCTTATGAATTAACAAATTTGTTTTGATAATAATTTTTTAATAATTTAAAATTAAGCTTATAGAAAAGATAAATTTATTTGTAAAAATAGTATATTTTTATGTGGACATTAATCATACACTTGCAATTTTTAGAATTGAACTCCTCAATGTTATATAGAACACTGAGAGCGCCTGAATTAAAATCTTTTTGTGAAGTGCGCTCGAAATTAAACGCGGTGCACACTTCCTAGAAATCTCATAATTCGCGATCAAGTATATATGTGGACCAATCAACAAAAATTTCCGCGGCAGCCGTTGCTATCGTGTTTGCATTCTGACGATGAAATCGCTCTTTCGTCAATGTTTGTTGCTCTTGTTGGATTATAGCGATTGTTATAGCCGCTCCGCGCGCGGTTTTTGCACGCGATGATTTGTAATTTATGCAACACGTGGAAAAGCGACGACGCCATGATAATAACGCACGCATTAATCCGATATTATTTGTTACGCGTAACGATCGGATCGTCATTGTTTTGCATGGATATGATAAAAACATGATTGCACATCGGAATTGCATTTCATAACGGCCGATGATTTATAATAAACGAATTTATGAAACGCTTCGTCGCGAACAAATTTTTAATAACTTTTCATTGAGGCAAACCATATCTCTCGTTGTGTGATTATTGTGCAAACGACTGATTGGCTCGTTTGTTACAAAACTGTCGATACATTATAAAGCGTCGTTGTTTAATGGATATAGATCGATATAATGCAAATTATTTTCTCGCCACGACTAAAATCACAGAAGTCAAAGAGAAGAGAGACAATCAACATGTCGAGAGATCTTTCTTGGCAGTGTGTACTTCGTCTCTTCCCTTTGAACGGATCTTGAAGAGAGACAGAGGGAATAATAAACTGGAATAGCTTTGTGAAGATTCAAGGATGAAATCAGGTTGAGAGGGACTGTCTAAACGAACTGTCGCTGGCAGATAAACGACAGATAATTACTTTTACTGGCTACTGGATTAATATTGGGATTCTCACGTTACGAAAGAGTCTCATCTCTCATTTCCTCTTGATCTTTCCACCTTTTCGTTTCCCGCTATTTTCGTCGCACGCTTTTCCGCATCCTGTTCCTTTTGACTCTCTTTAATTTTGTTCACGTCATAATGCCGCTTTTCAGTTAACGTGTCTGTATAGTTCTTTAGTTTTGTATCGACAATGTTGCAATTTTGAAATATTAATACCTATCATATAATATTACGAATATTGTGTGAAATGCTTTTGGAAACGCATGTAATTAAATATATTACAAAAAATTCTTTCCGTTTCAAATATACATTAAATTGTATACGGAAAGAACGATTTTGTTGAATTATTAAGAAATTTAGCTAGATATAAATCTGAAAATAATTTTTTTGGACCATCTGAACAATTACGTAACAATCTCAAGCATGATGAGCAATGCAGTAAAAAGTTTTGGCATTCTAACAATCAGTTTGAGCGTCTTACATAATTATTTTAATGGTCCAACGAAATTATTTTCAGTTCTGTATGTGTAAATTTTTGGATACTTCAGCAAAACGATCCTTCTATACTTTGCCGGAAAATAATTCTTGATACATGTCAATGTTCGCAACTGTAGCAGGGCTTGCAGTTAAGGGTGAACTCGCAAGCCCTTCATCCCGAGCAAAGCCCTCATCCGTCGACGGGAGCGTGGAGAACGGAGCGTCGCGAGCACGACGACGTTTGTTTCCCAACAGCCTATTGCCGTCGTTTGACACGGTTGGCCCCAATTGACACTCGTTGACCCCGCTGCGCGCGTTGTCATGACTCCGAGTCATCGGCTTGCCAGCCTGTTAAACTTGCTCCCTGGCCTCATCGCTCTCCATAATCATCCGCAGCCGTGCACACGCTTGCGCGCTCGTTCGGTTCACACGCACTCGCGCGCACGCGAGTTCTTCAGTGTATTCAGCTGGAAGCGCTCTGTCTCTTTCTCTTCGGTCGATATCTACCATAGATTTATCCACTAAATTGCAATTTTAGGCCACGAATTTGTTCGAGCCACCGCTCGTATCTCTTTCCATTTTTTTTTCCACTCGGCCAAAATATATACGCGTTAGAAAAGAAAAGAATTGGTAGTAATTCAGGGTTGCCACAATTCCAGAGCAATTGAAAATAGTGAGGGAATTTTGCAAAATTTTCTGGAAATTACAATTCTTTACTTTAAAGAAGTTTAATATACGTACATCACACCTACGCTGATTTGGAATACTACAAATTTAATAATTAAAAATGCAAGTAGCATTAATAATAATTAACAGTACTAAATTGATCTCGCAACAAAATATATATTTAACAGTTTCCACATCAGGACGAAAATATAAAAAATTTTTAAATATTATTGAAAGTCAAGGAAAATCATAAAATTTTGTCTGAAAATTGGAAAAGTTATGGAACTTTAGGGTAAGAGATTATGACAACCCTAGAATTTATTCGGCAAACATGGAATTAAAAATACGATAAATAATGACCAGTATAATCATTTCGCGAATATGTGTTCCCTGTACTATTTTCTTAACGATAATTGAATTCTTCATCGTCTCGTTCCTCTTTCACGAGGAATAGTCCGTACGTTTACGCCTCTTCGTAAGTAAAGGAGTCGAAACCGCGAGCATACGGTCCATCGATAAAACGTTGGTCGGAGACGTGTGAGAACGCGTTAAATTTAATTCCAGTGATCCCTTTTACTCGTCGCGTATACAGCCGTTTCACGCCGCAAAACAAACGCTGACCCGGTTGCGTTCTCGCTCCAGTCGTTCCTAAACGTAATTGATTGTAAACGTATGGCCAGTTTCGCGCTTTTAAAGAGTGACTTGGTTTAGACATGCTTTTCTGAGAATTCTGGTCGCGTGCTGTCCCTGTTTTGTTGAATTTAGCCGTGACGATCGACCACGCGACATCGGCCTTTCTTTCCGGCACATTCATGCCTAGAGAGAAAGAGAAGTTTTCTGTGAAGTCGATAAAACGACGGAAGATAACGGTTACCACGGTCTTTGGGTACCGCTAAGAACGCCTCGTTAATGCGAAGTTTCCTCGTTCCCAACGCTCGCGACCGAGTTTCCTAGTGCAAAATGACGACAGTAGTAACGATATTGCTCAACCGATAATGAATGATAATGATATTAAATTAGTTTTAATTTGCGCGAAGTAGAACTGGTAACCTCTAATGACAATTTCAAATGAATAAATTTTCCATTATCAATGGTATTTAAGATAAGAGATACCGTAAATGCTTCGAAAATTCTTCTTATCCTTGTGTAAATTTCCAGTTGGTGCGGAACAATTTAATGGTATCGCAATGACAATGTTGTACCACAAGCATTATAATAAGAAATTCAAAGTTTTAGAGTGACTCATGATTAAGTACGAAAAAAGAGTTGAATCAATCGATGTATTTTCCGCTAGAGCTCATCAAAATTCGTCGCCGTTTCCTCCTCGTTGCTTCGTACAGCCGATCTATCGAGTTTCAAGACGCGCCGGATACCCGTGCAATTTACATCAGGCCGCGTCATCGTCTTCGATAACATTGTCCTTCGCCGGAGACGTCGCATTTCCACGTGGAACGTCGACGTCGACGACGACGGCGACGTTGAAGGGGCGGGCCGACATCAAAGGCGCGCTATATAAATCAATTACCGACGACAAAGCGTCCGCGACCGTGGCGGCGGAGCAGCGGCGACGTCCGCGCAAACTCGATTACCTCGAATGTCGATGCCTCGTCTACTACGGCCAGCGAGAGAACGCGCGCGCGCGAGAGAGAGAGAGAGAGAGAGAGAGAGGGAGAGAGAGAGAGAGACAGAGAGAGCAGAGTCGGGTGCAGGATGAATGGTAGTGGAGAAAGCAACGTGTGCGCCACATAATCCAGTTATGACCAGCGCGAAATCTCTCGCAGCGAAAGAGCAGCTTAACTCGGCTGTGGCCGTCAACCCGACTTTAACCCTACAAATATACAGCGACCAGATTTCCAATATTTTCCCCGTTTCACCGAAAGTGCCTGATGACGTTGTGAATTTTTTAGTATATTCAGGATTGACTTTTTCTCCCGCACATTTTCGATGCCTCTTGAGACGTTTTTCGGTTTATCTTTATGATCGCCTCTTGTTCATTTTAAATAAAATAATTTAGTTTACTTTTAATTCCACTGGTAATACCACAGAATAGATTTTACTCGAAGATTTTCATTATTTTGTCGTGGAAAAGAGCTGCGTAAGGCAATGTTCTCGTGCTGAAAGTAATCGAGAAAACTCAGCTCGACTCGTTTAAAATTTCAAAAGTCTGCATGGGTAGACAAGGTTTTCATTATGAAAGCTCATTCGCGCTGGAATTAAGGGCAGAATCTCGGTAAATATTTTGGTGCACGTCGCGCAGTGCTGGCAAATGTTCGGAAACGAATATTAAACTGAAGCCTAAAAACATTAGCGAAACTTTAGAGAAGTAAATAATAAATTTAAAAGGAACATGAGACCACTGTTAAAATCAGAACGAATCGTCCTAATTAATGTATTCTATTAAAATTAATTAGGAAAATATTTTGTAATTAAATATTCAACCTGATATTATCAATTATTGATCAATGCTTATTTCTACGTATGGACGATCTATCAGTTGAATCGGCGTTGTGATTATTTGTTTTGCACGTGATCCGCATGCCGACGACGGAGAATTTTTCGTTTGAGAATTCTGTGGTTTCATTGATCGCGGGTTAAGTGCCCAGATGACACCACTTAACCCCAGACGTAACGCGCGTAGAATCGCGTCACGCAACTGCGCTCGCTTAGTACACTTGCTCTCTAGGCTCTTAACTTTGTATTGTTTCTCGAAATTGTATATCGTGAATTCGACGCATGCTCGTAAGCGCTACTTACGTAAATAATTCTTACGCAAGTCGCGCAAAACTTACACATTCACGGCGGTCATATTCCGGAGCTTGTTATAAAGTAATATAAGAGCATTGGAAAAAACACACATTTGAAAAAACAAAGTCACATAAATCGAATTATCGAATATATACCTCAATAGGTCTAATACTTTAATCTTTTCTAGATAAAAAAGTTATTGATATTTCGAACGTATATATTTTTTTCTTAATAATTACGACTACATAATTATATATATGCTTGTAACATTATTTATGTACATAAATATATATATGCTTGTAACATTAATTATTAATTTACGTACACTGAAAAAAAAGATTCAGCCAATCTTTTTTTTCAGTGTACGACTTACACATTATAACTTTATTTTCTATATCTATGTATTATGTTTCTTAGCTCCAATTATTCTATTATATGCATAATATACATATAATACATACATATATATATATAAAAATTACAATATGCGTATATATATATTTTATAGCCATGGCTGAAAGAATTAACCACCTTATTATTTTTATTATTTAACTCAAAAATTAATTTATAGCATTTGATGTGAATTTTATCCTTTGTTTCAAGAATTTTTTAAACTCTCATATATAATAACTTTAATATAAATACATTTTAATAGAATGTCCCAACACCAAATTCGCAACTCAAAATATTATAACAAGAAAATTTTCGAAAAATTAAGCGAAAAAGGTTGTAATTTTTTATTTTAAGTAGTAATTTTTAAATTAATAAGACTTTAAATAAGGCCAATTACAAATTATGTTTAGACGATCACTTATAAGTCACTAAATTGCCGCACGCACGATTCCATGGACAGGGGGCCTGTCAAAACGTAGCCTGTAATTGGTCATATTTAAATTCCTACATCTCAAAAACTATTGATTGAAATCAAAATTTACAAATAACTTGTTCACTTAATTTTTTGAAAGCTATTTTGATATAGTATTTTGAGTTACAAATTTTGGGACACCCTGTATATATACATTGTTCTCTCATATAATAACAAACTGATAATCTACATTCCAAACGTGTTAGTTGAGAGCTCTAGATAGAAGGTAAACTGTAACACATGCATCACGTAATGAATAATGAGTGTCGTACTGTATGATGCTAATGCTCTCACCTCCTACGAGCTGCGAAGTACGTGGCTAACAGACGCGTTAACTCACGCGATCACGAGAGGGAACACGCGTGTTAAGACAGATGTGCACGCGAGTTATATTCGGATCTGGCCCGACTACGTAGCGCGTACACTGTCGCGTTTGTTTTAGCGTAGAACCAACATTAGCACTTCCGGCTGGGCTATTGAACGATATTCTCTGTAGATTGGGAGTTTTTCACTTGCAAGCTATCTTAGACACGATTTAACAACAAGGTCGCGTCATCCCATTTAATGAAATAACGAATTTTTTTGTTTCTTTGTGCGGTCATGACATTTATACCCTCAAATCTAATCTCACTTGTATACGATTCATAAGAAATGTAATTTTAGTGATTAAAGTGATATTACGATTCTTTTTTCTGAGTAAGATAAAAAATTCATGAATAAATTATGAATTCCTATGCTTATCAATGTTCTCCTTTTTGTTGCAGGTACGTAACATTGCAGAAATTCTATGAAGATGACTGGGTCACAGTGAGTCATAAATCTTTATATCTATAATAAACACACAATGTCGTTGGTCAAACGTATTCTTTTTCAACTCTATTTTGACAGTTCCAAAGTACAAAGTTCTCGATCATTTATTCAAAATTGACGGTTGAAAATCAATACGATTGGTTACACCGTGTGCGAAAATATTCATTATAACGTCCATATGGCAGCGGCAAGTCAAATTGCAAATCGACGAGTTCGAGGTTTTTTTATAGACTTTAAATGCTTCGTTAATTCCGTGATGTCCCGGCGATACTTTTTCACTCGCGTTTATGTAAATTGCGAAATATGCATTAAACAGGAAACGTACAATGTCGATCGGTTCATGATGCAAATATGAACTTTATCATGAATTTTCAATATTTATGCTAGTCATCATGGCTATCGAGTAACTTTTTGCGCTTAATGACAGTATGAATTTTTATGAAGGTGACATTTTCAAGCTTTGAATTGCATAAACGATCACTACAACGCGTCACTTTTTATGATATTAAAAAAGGGAACGTGCGCGTCTGAGAAAACATACTGTCACATTTTACATATTGTTTACGACTCTAGCAAATATTTATGAATAAAAGATGCTGCATGTACAATCAAACGCAATGCCACGTACAATTAATAAAGCAGTAATTTACAATTACTTCGAGACAGCTCAGATTATGATTAAATCAAGATTTTCTACAGATACGTTTTCAATCAAGCTTATCTTCTAGATTTATCTTACAAATATCCGTTATACGATTTTTAATACATTTCCGTATACCTTCTAGCAAAAAAAGGCTATGAAAAACCGTAACGATGGAAATCACAGTGTTCTCTCTTTTAGCGTACGTTTATCCTATATTACAAGATTTGTATCACGAATTATAAACCGCCTCGCAACACGCATACCCTCTCGTGCTAATCGCGTGCTCTCCAAATGCGAGTCAAAGACGGTCGAGCCGATGGGAATAAACGAAGGGATTTCGTCCGCGTTAAATACCCAGACGTAATGATTTCACGGCCGAGTGGCCGCTCGCAAGCTTGCGCAAGCTCGCACGAGGATCTCGCGTTACTGATGGAGGTGGCGCGGGCGGCACGGTAGTAGAGTCGTTGAACAGGGTGCTCTCTCGCACGCACCGTCGCCCCGTAATCGTGGTTAATTAACGACTCGGGACCAGTAACGAGGCCGCCGATTGCTAGCCGAGAGCAACGACCATGATTATTCTCGCCCCCTGGGTCGCTTTCGGTTCGCCGATCGTCGGTCTGATTGTCATCGTCGCCCTGAACTTCGCCCTCTTCACCATTTTTTCCTTCACCCCTCTCGTTTCCACACACATTCGGCTTTTTTTTTAATCGCCGTTTTCATCGATTTTCCACGCTTTTTCCAACGTATCGTCTCCGAGGCGATTAGTATTGGCAAATTACAATGTCGCCGTTTTTCTTTTTATGAAACGAACGGTAATGGCATTGGTTACGATGACTCCTTGGAAAGATCGTAACTCTTTGAACTAGAACGTTCGATAACATTTGGTAGTTTGAAGCATGTTCTATATAGATTGCGCATAAATGAGATTGCTCTACTTCTCACGACAGAATAATGTTGATTGTTCTGATTGCGAAGTACCGGTCTATGCTCAGTGTATGTACAGTAGAAGAAATTGGAACATGATATTTGAAATACAAATTAATCGCGCTCTCTGTTTACGAATATTGGCGGTATCGAAGCCTTTAAAATGGTAATGAAAATGTTACAGAAGTGTCAGGTACAAAATGTCATTTTGAAAGCTTGCGGAGAGAAAAAAAAAGATTACATAAAGTCGTAAATTGAGGATCACGAGATAGAGTGCGCGAGCGGAAGTACGGCGCTTAAATTTCCAGATGCGGGATAAATGCTGGGATTTCCTGCTGGAGTTTAGCGGATAAATGTGTTTCCCGGGAGCGCGCGACGACGAGTGATTAAGACCTCGCGTTCCACCCTCCTCCGCGGATGCATCCCTCGTGTCGCGTCGACGCGGAGACGCAAACGGAGCTTCTCTATCTCCCCACGAAATGGAAAAAGGAGCAAGCTTGAAAAGGATCGCGAGTGGCGCGTTTTTCTTCTTGCTCGCTTTAAGCAGCCGGGCCGCTTTTCTTCTGCGGAAAATGCGGCTTTTAAATCTCGATCCGCGTCGTTTCCCCATCGGAACAGCAGCAGCTGATTTCTCTTTTTCTCTCTTGAAAAGAATGGGTAGCTGAGAGAACGAATAAACGGCGATGTGCAGAAGATAGGAAGAATCGTAAAAGGAAAAGGAAAAAACACGAGAGCGGAGCGAAGAGGAGAGGATCCTGGAGTGTTGTAGGCATTTATCTCCAGTTGAAGCGATGGATAAGTCGAGGTCTCAGGCGGGATTCTTTATTAAAAATGTCTTTTAGAAACAGGGGGAGAAGGAAGGAGAGAAGGGTCTTCGAGATGTAGGATAATGCGAGAGTTCTCGCGAGGGTGCCATGGAGTCGGAACAGAAGTTGAAATTCTTCCCGATTTGCCTCGTCTCCGGATTAATCTCGCAGAACGGCCCCTAGACCGTGCTCTTTTCCTCATGTTCTTTTGTCTCCTCACCCTTCTTTTACCAACGGATCAGACATTATTAGAGAGCATTAGAGTCCTCTCAGCGTAATTATGTCCATCCCTATTCTACTTTATTCCCGCCTTTAAAAAATCTTATCTATATGTTAAATGCGATATCTATTAGATATTTAAAGCGATTGTTCGTTAAATTAAAAATCGTACTATTCTGTTCGTATTGATCCATGAGAAGTGTAGAAAAATAAAAAAAATTGTAATCAAATTACTATTAAAGCAAGCTCTACTGAATCTTTAATAAAAACAAGACATTCTTATAAAATTAATAATTTACAAAGATAGAGTTTCTATATTTTTCTGGTATCTATTTTGTGCTGTTTCTTTTTACTCTCTTTGCTGGAAAGGATTTACTTTGGAAGAATGGTCTTTGAATCTGCGACATCTTTTTCGAGAAATGACAACATGACAAATTAGAGACTTAGAGACACTAGTCACAGCGAATCACTAGTCGAGCTTCCTCGTACTTTCTGAACATCCAGGGTCGATATTTACTCAACGTGAGAAGTTCTCGTGGCCGTTAATCTTCGCCCTCTAGAGGTTTATCGTGCGTTACTTGGAAGCGGAGTGAATTTTCCCGCGGGAAGGGTGTCAGGAGAGGGTCGGTGGGGTCTCAGCGGTTTCTTTACCTTGCCTATCACGCTGCTAGCGCGAAATGACTCGCAAGCGCACGAAAGCTCTTTTTAGACGAGCAAAAACGTGGTGAAACGCGAGCGAGAAACGGAGAGCTATCGTGCGATGGCGGACGAAATTCACACGAGAAGTATTTTCCGACAAGATTTTTGCCCGTGATCGTGCAATTATCGTTGATATCTTGCTCATAATCGGAAAATGCCGTGCCTCTTGGTCGTCGCGAATTACCCGCAATGATTTAACCAAATATTTCTGCTTGTCGAGAGAAAGCGTCGAATCTTTCGTTGCGACGTATACACTTGGCAAGCGTTTAAAACGAACGTAGATGTATACAATGATCCGACGATATCGATTGCTCGGCACTCGAGACGCGGTCGAGTGCCTTCATCCTCAGTCGACTTTTGTTATCGAAAGAGCAGCGCGCTTGGCCTCATATTTCTTTCTTTCACCGTAGCCTGCATCCATCCGCCCACATGTGTGTCAAGATAAGCACGAACGCTGACACGACATCGTGTCGCGAGTGCATACTTACTTTGTATGCGTCGTAAATTGATGTCAATTTGAGCTCAAGCTTTCAGGCATGGCGAATGCTCTTCTATCGCTTACAGTATGTTTTACATATTCATTGCATGCTGGCAACACATCTCATTATCATCTTATTTCTAGACGATCCTTTGATAACGGACTAATTTGCGATATAGAATGTCCACTGAGAATCTTTTTATTTTAAAATTCGCTGGCAATGCACAAAATGTTATCTTTTCCTACGACGGATAATGTCAGTATTCATATTTGGATTAATTATTCAACAATTCTAACTATAAAAACATATGGAAAAGATTATTGCGATTTAAATAATGCAGTTATTAATCTTTAGGCGCTCAGTACTCGCGTACATTTGTTCGTGCAAAATAAATAGATACATTTCAAGATGTATTCCATCTCCAGGGAGTACGAATTTATTCCGGGAATTTATAGCGCAGCATCGGTTAGTCTGTCTTTCTCGATGAGCCTTATCTCTTTTCTGACTTTACAAATTCACGAATAGTCGGAGAAAGATATACTCTATCCAGAACGGAATAATCTATCTTCAGCTTTACGATCGTTCGTACAGTCCTCGATGGAACTCTTCGAGTCGAGGGAACTCGAGAGATCGGTTGGTGTTTGTAACCCCGGCGACACACCGGATCGTTAATATTAATTAGTGTCGGTGACATCACGAGGACCACCTAAATATTTGATTACTCGGGATAGCCAGTAAGAAAGAGAGAGAGAGAGAGAGAGAGAGAGAGAGGGAGGGAGGGAGAAAGCTTGCTCTTTGGCTTTTCCAGATCATTAGTCACTGCTAATCACCCTTTAAATTCGTCGGAAAATGACCTCCTTCATTCGAGGTTGTCCTTCAATTAAACGTGAAATAATGAAGAATTAATGCGAAATTTTCAAAAATTATCTAGCTGACTATTTGACTATTATTTTCGTAATTCGGTATTAAGCCATCGCGAACGAAAAAATTATTCAATTTTTATATAAATTGTTACGGAAATATTAAGTTCTTACAATTTGTTGATATGATTAAAAAAATGTTCTCAAATGTTCGTAAAAAATTATTTCGATTTTATATGTTCAAATATTTTACTATTTCTTTTTTTAAGATCTTTGAAATGCGAAATATTCTTCAAAAGGGAGAGGAAGAGGAAAGGAAGTATCTGTCGGTAGTTTCCAAAACGCGGATGTCATGGCGGGGTTGTGCGAAGGAAATTGGAGGCTTCTCGGGAACATATTGCCCTCTCAATCCTCTCCAACTACCCCACATCCTCGCACAGAGTTCTCTTGTTGGAGGGGATGTAGGATGAAAAGGAAGGAAAGCCAGAGGTTTGGCACGGAGATCTGGCTGAGTTTAGAGACGGGCGACTAGTTTCGTAACCCCTGTATTATGCTGCAGTAAAAGGAGAGAAAAGAGAAAAATAAGTTCAACATCCTATGACAAATTTCTTCACATATAAAAGTATACCTATAAAAATACTTTGCTTGAAATAAAACATTGACTGTCATAATGTTACAATTTACTAATTTGTAAAATTGGAAATTTATTTGCCATCTATCCAAGAGCCATCAATTTGATTTAATTATTTTTCTGTTGAATAAATATTTATTTGAGGTTATTGAAAAAAAATATGTATTATGATTTAGTAAATTTTTTCTCAGTGTATATATGCTATTTAGACAAATCAAAATAAGAGTTATTAATTAAATAATATAAAATCTATTTGGAGAGTATTATAAAAGCGGAGAAAATAGCAGAGAGCAAAGTGAAAACGACTTTTCTTAATTATATGTATTAAGCCCTATCATGGAATTATTTAATCGAAACTTATTAAGATCGTTTTCGCGCGAAACAGATATCGGACTACGGAATAAAGTAGGTAAGAAAAGGAAGAACCGTTTAGCTCGTAACTTGAAGGGTGAAAGCGTGTCGTCGTTGGCATCGACGACGGACCAGAATTGCGCTATCGGAAAAGGGTATCGATCCCACTCGCTTCCGGCTCGTTCGCGTACGGAAATGAAACAGGTCGACACGCTCGTATTCGCCTAGCCTCATACCCGCGACGCGCGCATTGACTCGATCGGGGTGAACTTTCGTAATGAAAGTTCTCGGGACTATATGGCGTGAAGGGGGAAAGAGCGTCTTTTTATTCGCCAAAGGTTTGTTCTCGGGTGCAAGGATTCGGAGAGAAATCTCGGATTGCTGGCGGTGACGTTAATCGATCTCGGAATTGAATTTGTTTTAGTCGAAATTAACGTTCGTAGATACGGAATATTTCGCAACGGTGAAATTTGAACAGTCGATGCTTCATTTGATATCTTCAAATTTTGTTTCTCACAAAAACTTAAAGGACAAGTCTTCTTTTTAGTTTGTATAATATTTTTATTCCTTTTTGTACCCTATGTTAGTTTGAAATGAAGGTTTTGAAGATAATAATTGTATTATTTAATTAAGAATTAATAAATCAATTCCTTATTTATATGTTGATTAATTTTTATTTTGAATTATATTATATAAAAGAAATTCTTCAACGATTTCTTAATGCAGTTGGTATTCTAGCAAACCTTCAGCGCAGCGCGTTCTTTACGGCAATCGGCGGAGCAACAAGGAAGGCACACGGTCATAAAATCGGCACTTCGCCGTGACAGAAGTGTGAAATCGGTCAACCGGTACCAACCGGTTCCCAGCTCCCTCGTCCGACAGAAAATTGCTAATGGTTTTCGCTCGAGCGGTCTGGAAAGGGCGGAACCAGCGGCGCTGCTCCAAGAAACGTTACTTCCTTCCTTAGAGAGAGAAAAAAAGAAGAAAGTAGCAGTGCAGAAGGAATAATGTCGTTTCCCGCCGTTCGTCCTCTCACCGCGTGTCTCCTTTATCTGCCAGCGCGCTTAGCTTTATCAGGAAATCCCCTGCACTGAAGCTTGCGTCGTAAAAAAAGAAAAACTTGCGAAGGAGAGAAATTATCCTTCCCTTTTCGCTTGAAAGGGCCGAGCACGAATCAACGAAACCGAGCAGAGTCCTTCCGGCGTACTTTCGCCATATTAAATAATGCTGAAGGCGGGAAATTCATTCTCTCCCTGGATATCGCGGCGGTAACTTCCAATTTCGTTAAATGATTTCGCAATTGTGCGAATGCTGCTGCAACTAATTGCCTCGCGTGACAGGATGCATTTTCCAGGAATTGCCACTGAATGTAAATTTAACGCGTCTATAAATAAATTCACAATGGATTGATGAACAAACAGTGAATCTGCGAAGTTTTGAGACTTGTTTCTCTCTCATTCAGCTAACTTGGAATATTTCTTGTAGGATAGATATTATTTATTTGCTATAACAATAATACATGTAAAAAAACAGAAGTTTTTCAGAAAATAAGTTTAAATATTTTAGAACCATTAGAATTTTGTAATATTAATTTGGAAATATTAATTTTACAATTTTCATGTGATAACCGATTGCAGAGGGAAATAAAAGTATCATATACTTATATGATCTTTCTTTTTTTCTAAGCAACTCCAAAATGAAAATTTTTTTAGTTACGTCATTGTTGCAAACGAGCAATACTAGCAAAAATATCAAATTTTATTATACCAATATATTGTATACATTACATTTGGTGAATTTTGTTCTGCTCACATCAGACCGACTATTCAAATAGAAATTATAGATACATCGGCTCTTCTTTGAAAGTTTCCAGAGTTTACACACAACTCATGTATGTCGACGGAAACGTCGATGAAAGGTGTATGGAAAGGGATTTCTTGGAAAGCGATGCACGCGCGTCGCGAACAAGATCGGAACATAACAATTACATGAAACAAGCGGGTGGACTGCCTTTCTTTCTCTCCTTTTTTTTTAGTCACGATAAAAAGTATAGTATTCGTGTACATAGTAGCGAAGCAGTCATGAACTGGCCCCTTCATTCTGGTGCCGCCTTCGTTGTGTCGAGAGCACGTCGACCTCGAGCAAGAGGGGGAAGCCACGACAGTACCATTCTAATAATGAGACAGAGCGGAAACGTCACTCACGTTCGATTCGTTCGCGACTGCGATGTACGTCGTAGAAAATAGCGTGCGACGGAATCGCGAGATCGATGATTGCAACACCGCGAGCGAGCGTATACGAGGTTCCGTGATTCGCGTGACGGTTCGCGTTCGCGAATTAAGCGGATACGGATTTGTATACAACAGGGTATCGCCCGATATTATCTCGCTATTTTTAAACTGCATGGAGCGAAATGATCGGTTCTCATTATGGCTCGTCGAGACAAGCCACGTTCGATTAACGTGCGTTTTTGCTATCTTTCTAAAATTAATAGATTATATATAACTCCTGAAAAAACAGACGGATAAAATGGTATTTATACTATTTTGATCGTCACTTTTCTGGAATAATCGAATTATCTCTAACAATAATATTTCTACACCGGAAAAAATCTTGTTGCTTTAATTAAAATTCTGGTAGATTCAAACAGAAAGATACAAATGAGGCATTTATAGTTACACTGTTAAATCTATTAAACATTCTAATCGAGATGATCAGAAATTCAATTACGATAATCATAATTCTGACTCGTATGATTAAATTAATTTTGTTTGTACTCTTTCTTCGGGCAACCGGAATATTTTTCTCAGTGTAAATATAAAAGAAGCAATCCGGTACATATCCTGGAGAGAACCGCACTGAACCATTGAACCTATATAACCGGTTTCGATTTCTAAGACCGGAGTCTCAATCGATTCGTCTTTGCCTCGACTCGGTCATCGGGCGCAAAAAAAGCTAAACGAACGTCATTCGACGATATATAGATATGTATGCGTATGGACGATTTGCATCGTCAGCCCGCATTCGCAAGCTCCGAAATGCCGTTGTTCGCAGCGTTTAACAGTGGATTGACCGGCTACCGTTCCACCGTGCCGGGATTAAACCTGGCCGTGTAAAACGATCGGGGTCCGATCCGGTGTGTAAACACACGTGTAGACCCAGCGCGCGGACCTCGGATACACGTCACCATACGTGTTCGGCGATGCACGCGTGCAAGCGCATTCACACGCGTGCTAACATCATCGACGCGCCGCGCCGCGCCGTGTGTCACTTCACAACCACATTGCGCGTATCATCGACGCGCTATCGCCGACTGCGACAGTGGCTCTTAACTGACGAGAGTAACATGACACCTGAATTTTTCAATTTCAAAGGCCGTTCGGAATGTTGAGCTCACCTCTTTCGAAGAGAGAGAGAGAGAAAGAGAGAGAGAGAAAGAGAGAGAGAGAGAAAAAAACAATGATCCACAAGCGTGTAAATATCGTTTTACAAAGCATGCATCGCTTCAAATTAAAACAGCAATAACGTAATAACCATTTATCTCTTGAAATACGCGTTTTTACACTCGAAAGTGTAATTCCTATCGTACGAATTCTACCCCGTCCGAAATTATTTGGAGGTAATCAAATTATACTAAATGAATTTCGTGTAACAATGGTTACGCGCGCATCGATGCGAAGTGAAATCGCGTGAATTTCGAGGCTTGCCGGCCGATTGCGCTCGACCAGAGAGATAAACCGTATTTCGTTCCCGCGAGGTTTTGACAGAAATAAAGCGTCGCGATGGGAATTTCTCATAAATCCAAAATCTGTTTGGCTCGCGGATCACTCGCGAGCCTCGAGGGGGATTCGCGGACGGATTGTATGAATGGAGAACCTCTGGGCTATATACAGCCGCGGTTATCCAATACGTACACACACAAAACCGACTACGCTTGACGACAACATGCGAGTGCGCGCGTCTGCCCCCCCACGTGGACGTATACACGGAAACCCAACGGCGGAAGCCCTCGAGGGCAGGACGAGAGAACCATTCGCCGGGGATCACAATCAGCTCGCTCATGCATCGCGCATTTGGTCTCCCTTGCTTCGATCCGCGTGGCGGTGAGCACCGCGTTTGTATGTGCACACCCTGCGGGAGAAACAGACAGTAATAATGCTCGCGCATTAACTGGTCGCTGCATTATGCAAGCATATACGCCCAACAGCTGCTTTAAAAAAAAAAGGGATGCAACATGTGGGGTATTATCACCGAGATTTTAGGGACTCGTCGCGCCGAAATACATGCGCCGGAAACACGTAGATATATTTTCAGCGTATACGTCAGCGTTAGCTGAAAGTGTTTACAGTGTAGGAGCAATCAATAATTATACAAGGGGTGGAATGTTGGTGGAGTGAGATGGTGAAACTCCATTGAAATAGACAGACTTCGTGCAGTTTGCCACGTGTTGCTGAAAATTGCCGGGTTCCACTCGGTTGCACGAGAGAGAGAGAGAGAGAGAGAGAGAGAGAGAGAGAGAGAGAGAGAGAGAGAGAG
>NW_017257853.1:676580-687368 GCF_001594055.1 Mycetomoellerius zeteki | reverse complement strand
GAGAGAGAGAGAGAGAGTGTCGAGCGTTTCGATGGGATATTGTGGGAGATAGATTCTTTTGTAATATATTTGAGACCCATATCGAACCGGTCCTATTATTGCCACGCGACCACTTGTGTCAAGTGCGAGCAATAATGAACGAATTTTGGACGATCGGGTATGTTCTTTGAAGCGAGCATGATCAGTCGCTTTGTTGGGAGGAGCTGCGTCTATGACGTTCCCTCCTGTTTCTACCTCACGAAATAACGTTCGAATGAAATGGTTTTCGTCGTGAGATATTGAATCACGGTGTTAAAAAGCCAGCATAATTATTGTCGCGTTAATGTCGTGGAAAAAGCGGGCTCGCGACCGCAGCTTGGAAAGCGCGCTTTACTCTTTATCCACATCGCGTCTGAGGAAATAAAAAATTACAAACGAAGCCGCAAGAGCTGAGGAAAAAGGGAGAGAAGGAACAAGAGGAAGGGAAGGAAGTTGCGCGCCGTCAGTGTAAGGTAGCCTCAACTATTTTCTGCAAAGAGCGTGGCGAAATAAAATAACGGGGTCCGGGTAGTCGCGCGAAATGGAATGAAAATTCGCGCGGAAACGGAGAAGCGAGAACGCGAAAAATTAAACTCGGCCTTCTCGTCCCCGTTCCCCTCTTCGCTTTCCATCCGTTTTCCTTTCCGACTACTCCACCACCGCCACCCCACCGACCGCGGCTTTTTGTCCCGTCCGGATAGGAAGGAGAGCGAGAAAGAGAGAGAGAGAGGGAGAGAGAAAGAGAAAGCCGATCTGTGTTTGCGAGCCGAATGTGATTGAAATCAAAATGCTGCACTGCGCCCGCGGGAAATGGCAGGAAAATCGGAAAAACGGCCGATCCGCAAATCAACTATGTACGCAACGTCGCCGCAGTATCGGCGTATATTGTTTTGCTTCTCGCTCATCCCTCTCGCGCTCGGTTAACCGGCGACCGGTTGCACTCTCAATCGAACGAATGTAAAAGAACGTACTGTCGCGTAAAAGCTGAACTCTCGCGATCTGCGTTTTTTTAAAATCTGCGTTATAAATTTCCGAAATTAAATCATATTTTGGAAAATTTTGAAAATTCTAAATGTTAATCGACGGCTCGCGATTTTTATTAGCGCTCTAAAGAATTTTCATACGAAATTATATTGTGTCTTCACTGTTAGATATCAAGAGCAACCTAGTAAATGATCTAAATTTAAGTCAAATTTAATACATTTTCTTGAGTTATATTTTTTTAATTCTATTATTTTAAAAAAATTAACGAGGTATTGAGTAGAGGCGGCTTTAAAATGATTGAAAATAACTCAAATTGTGGATATAATTTAACTTTATGAATTTAACAGTATTTTACTACAAAATTTCCAGTGCGATCGTGCGACTTTGTTTCAAGGTTACGTTTCAGCAAACCGTAATTTGTCAGCGTGACGGTTTTTCTCGCCGAAGTATAAACTTTCCGTAAAGAGTCGCGGTAAATTTAACGAATAACGCGAGGCGGGAAGAAGATTGCGAGCTATTAGGCGCCGCGTGGGTATACATTGTTTCACGAGCGTGCGCGCCTAGGCCGGTTGCAATCACGGCGTCGTTAGGCGATCTGCAATTATTTTCGTGGTGTGTTATTATCGTGTTCAAGGATGAAAGGGTGCCCCTGGGCTCCCGCGCCACCCCATTTGACGGCTCGAGGAATGCCTGGGCTGTCTTCTCTCCGCGACTTGCCTTCCGACTAGGCGGCGTTAATTACGAGGCTGGTGAAGTGCGCCGTGCATAAAGTTTTATCGCCCCGTTAGGGCTCCCGAGCATTTATTTTCTTTCTCGTAATCCCGTAATCGACGAGTACGATTCGCACAATCGCTAGGGCACCTCACGATATCAAAGGAAGATTCATGTTTCTCTTCTCAAAGCAGTTTGATGCTCCTGTTTATGAACTTGTTTGATCAGAAGAACATGGAAATGGCGGTTTTGTTAAAGAATATAAAAATTTAGCTAGATACAGATCTGAAAATAAATTTGTTGGACTATTATAATAATTTGGTAGATTGCTAGAATGCTCAAAACTTTTTGCAGTTCCTCATGCTTAAATTTCCTGATTATTTTGATGATCCAATAAAATCGGTTTTTTTTCCAAATCTAAAATCCAATCTTCATACTTGATAATATTGTTTTTCAATTTTTTACTTTTACATTATATTAATTAAAGAATCAGTCACTGTATATAAAACTTAAAGTAAACCTTGTACACATTATCTATAACATTCTGTCGCTGATCTTTTCTACATTTCGCGACATCGAGTATGTTTGATCCACGGGGACATGTCTCGAGGAGAGAATCTCGGATATCTCAGCAGCACCAGTACGTCGAGAGCTCCAACAGGTACACGGCATGGTCCCTCGGGACGCCACGTACACGACGAGCATAGGGACCAACCCTTTTAGCGATTTTCTCACCCCCGTTGTACACGTTTGGTGCTGCCGACCAGGGGTGCGCGCACACGAACGTGAATTACTCTCTCCCGAGTCACGAGCGTGGAAACAACGTGAGGCCTCCTGGCAGAAGGGCGGCACACCACGGGGGAAAGAGAGAGAAGGAGTACGAGACGAAGTCGATAGAAAGGGTGCTCGGAACCATTGCCGTTGCCGGGCGTCGGCAATTAGCGCGCCCCGACGCAAATCGTCCCCTAATCCGAAGCTTATTTCCTTTGCACCATTGAGCTGCGGGCCGACTGGAGAGTCCCGTATATGACCGGTCATAAAAAATGTACAAGATGTAGATACGGAGCGAATGTTGCTATGTTAATTTGTAAACATTACTGACTTTTAGATTAATTTATTTTCATTCTATGCATAGTTCTGCAATAATTTCCTTGGTATATAAGAAATTCGTGATAGATAAACGAGGACAAAATCAAGTACCGAAATAAGAATTTCGATCGAAAAAAGCTTAAAAGGAAAGGACTTGATATTGAAGATACTGAGAATCGATATCTTTGAGACATCAATACTAAAAATAGGAGATGGTAATAAAGTAGATATTCATACTTTATTACCATCAAAAATAATGTATGAATGCCTAAAATACTTGAATATCGGTGGAAAACGAATCGATCGTATGCCAAAGTATCATTTCCCAACATATTCGTATCCTTAACTATTTCGCTACGTATTAAAGAGGTAAACGTCCGGCGTATATTCGCGCTCACGTTCACGCTCACGTTCACGTTCGCGGTTCATGTTGTACGTGCGTGCAAAGGCAGACGACGGGGAATATTTTCCATGGCGTGCGCATTCGTTATTCGACCGGTCGATGCCGGGTAATTGAATACGCGGCTTTTATACGCGGCCAGAGGGTGGTGTGTGCGCGGCTCATGTACAAAGCGGGGAAGAGAGGGGTTGATTTTCTCTCTCTCTCCCTCTCTCTTTCTCTGTGACGGGACAAAGGGTGGGTGGCGGAAGTGAGGTACGGGGAGAGTTTAGCACACGGCTCGTACCGAAACACGTAGGACGGCGAGTAAGCGAGAGGGTGGAATCAGCGGCAACGAGAGGGGATGTAGTCGTGACTGTAGGGGGTGAGAGACCGCGGGGAGGGATGGCTCGCTCGGTGTGTTCCGCTGTTCCGGGGTTTTATAGCGGCGGTCGGAATTAATGAGGGACCGTGTTTTCACGGCGACCGAGTGGCGGTGCAGATTTCATTTTACTATTTACCCCGGGGAATTTATTTGGCAACGAGCGGCGGGCAGGGTGCGGTACTGCTGGTGGTTGTTGTCGAGGTGGGATACTATAGTGCGCGACACGATGCCGCGTTTGACCGGCAATTTCGACGATCATCCTGTTGACGATCATTTTAATTAGCGCAAATCTTTTTGAGGTTAAATAATTCGTTTCTGCCAAATATTGCTTTTAATGGAGAAATTTTTTGAAAGTCCTCTCGTTATTTTTTTTCACAAAATTCTTTTTGTGAACTGTTAAAACAAATAAAAAAAATATTTCTAAAAAAAGATATCATATCGTATAAAAAATCAAATAGTGCAAACTCTCTATGTGATAACGCTTGGAAGTCATTCCATCTAAATAGCCCTTTAGTCGCTACCACGTTTTCATCCGCTTTCCGTTCTCTCTTCACCCTTGCCGTAGCGAACGGAGGACGACCATGGGGGTCGTCGCGATCCCACCGGTGCCAGCGAGCAAAACGTTATTAAATCGCGGATTCGCGTCACGTTTCACGATCTAACGAATTAATATGGAAATTCCAAAGCACCTTACGAACGAACGAACGGCGTCGACGCGAAATCCCACAGATACTCCTGGGAGTAACGGGAGTAGCAAAGAGATCGTATCGCATTGGCGTCGACATTCCGAATTTACTTGCATTCTCGAGTTTTTTTTTCTCGAGTTTTATAATTTTAAAATCCAGATTTTTTATATGATCAAACACATGAAGGCAAAATATGTAATTCTATGAAGAGAATATTATATATGAAATATATAAGACAATTGTGTGACATGCACACAATTGCATTACATGTTAAAAAGCTGATGTTTATATAGTAGGGATGTCAATTGAAAGGTTCAAAGGATTCGAAAGAAAGAGAATTCGGTAGGCTATCATTTGTAAAGAGTCTACTTTGAATATAAAGTATTGTATTTGAACGTAAAAATTATAGATCTAGCTCGCTGTTTCTTCGAACCCATTAATTGACACAGTATGACGGTTTATTATCGACGTGCAGCACGTTGGGGATTTATATAATTGTAAGTTTTCGATGGTTAGATTTGCATCACTCGGGGAAGGCGTACAAACGCGGTGAAATTCTACGCCCATGATTACGGGACTAAAATGAAACGTATATTTGGGGTTAGGGCGGATCAGGGGTTGGACTTTGGCGGGCCCTGGAGTCGTTTATATGGTGATTCAATGGGGGTGCTTGGCAAAATGTCAAGGGACCCGTAAGGGCGGCCTCGAGTTTCGGCGCCGCCGCCCTTGCCTAGTAGTTATTCGTGCAAAAATTTCACGTTTGCAGCATTTCGTGCATTTCGCGAATGTTAAAGAACGAACTTTTCGTGATAACATCGACGAACTTTCCAAGAAGTTTCTTGAAAATAGGATTTATCAACTATACGATATCAAACGCGAAACAAGCAATGTTGAACTTTACGTTTTATAAACATGTATTTATAATAATGTATCCATTACGCTGTTAATCGTTCAATTTATAACAGAAGTGGTAATATCGAATAATAATTATTTCACCGTGCGTTTTAATTATCGTCCCGCTTATATAAAATGGCAAATAAATATTTGATGTAGTAATCGTTCCGCCTTTCAATGCGCATTAGAGGTTTAACGCTAATCAGTCGAAGCTTTCTATCGTTTGCCGCGGTATTGTGTTCCTGACGTTAATTGATGCGGCTCACGATAACGGGAGCGCCATGTTATGTGGTGCGAGCAATTTAACGCCGAGATGCTTTCCGACCTTGATACTATCCGAACCGATGAATCGACTGTCATTCTGCACGTAGGACAGATGTTCATCCAACCATGGTGGCCTTTGTCAAGGCTGCAGTTTGCACACGCTTGTTACGCAACGAAAAATATGGACGAGCGAGAGTGGGTGGGTTGAACTCTGACGGTCGATTGTTCCCGTACGTGTACAAAGCGTCATCGAGGAACGAAAGTAGATTGCAAACGGGAAAGATTGCGCTGCCATCAAAGTAAACGAACGCAGGGAAAGAACCGATCGAAAAGATCGTATGATTTTGGAAAATTATAATTCGATACCATGGCGCTTAACCCTTTGTGGTCATATCTCTTGAAAGTAATGGTCATGTCAGTTAAAACGACCACAGACCGCTTTTAACCGGTTGCCATATTCACAGTTTTCGTTCTTTGAAGTAAAAATAAATTACTGAACGTACTTTAAATATTATAGAACATGAAAACACAGCGGTTTTATAAAGATTTTAATTTTAATATATTTTTAAAAAATCACGAAAGTATAAACTCTTTATTTAAAAAATCATAACTTTTAAAATTTTTTAAATAAAAATTTATGGCTATATGGAACTCTACACATACGGAAGTTTCAGAAAAAATATAAAGTGCAATATTACGCATTCCAAAAATGGAATATTTATTCTGAAAAATGAAGAAGATAATATTTAGGAAAAAAGTGTAAAATTGTTGTATAAAAGATTGATTATTAGATATATTAAGCAGAGATGTATAAAAAAGTCGGGTTGTATTTTATTTATTTGTTACACATTTATCTATATTAAAATTCACAATCAAAGTATCGGGGCTTTTAAGAATCCTAGTTGCCGGCGGAGGTTAAAAGGTTTTGATAAATCAATTCGTTTCGAGATAAATGCAAGTGGATACAAATAGAACCCTATCGCTTTTACTCGCTTCAGCGGAATTTTAAATCGCGATTCAATCGTCGCGAGATTAACAATCACAGGTTAAAAAGGTGCGGATGAAGATGCGGCGTACAATCACAGTCTCGCTAAAAAGGATCGCCCTCCGGGCTTCTCCCGTCTGTATCTCGTTCGGCCGCAAATCGATTGGAAACGGTCCGCGAATACAAATCGCCGGCACATATAATCCGCTTTCCTCGCGAACCGCAATTTGTCTTCCCGGCCCTTTCGTCGTTTTCTGTTAGCCGCTGCCGAGCCGGTCCTTCTCCCCTTCGGCTAATCCGCCGCCCCGGTTCTTCCGGCATCGATTTTTCACGCGAGACCCCGACTTCCGTGCGACTGAGGGTGCTTCGTACATGAGAAAGAGAGAGAAACCGAGAGGGATAGAGGGTTATGCGAGGAGTCAGGAGATTAAATAGGAAAAGGTCAACCACACGATCTGACACGAAGGGCGGCCACTGCTGTTACATCGTTCTCTACTGGTCCTTCACCTTTCATACTTTTTCACTCTAGTGAACCAATTCCTATATTTTTTGCTTTTTATTTTTATTTTATTTTTTTAGTATAATTTTTAATAATTTTATGATTTAATTTCTTACAACTCACTTGTCGCAAATAACAAGAATATTCGCAATCAAACGCTCGCAATCAATTTTATTTGTCAACATATATATATTTTTATGTTAATTTTATTTCTTTTTTGTTTTGCTAATGGTATTAATTTTTACACATGTTAAATAACGCTCGTGTTCTTCGGGGAACATGCCAAGAACAAAACAAATTTTCTCTTTTTTTCTCTGCCATCCGCATTCGCTACCGTAAGGCACGCGAGAGGGAGAACTGCAAACATCGACCAGAACGCCCCTCTACATCCGCGATTCTCTCCCCCAAGGGTGTTCTCGACTGGTTATCGAACGTCGACACGACAACCGCCGAGTTACGGAATCACGTGAGACACTCGACCTGGAGCCTCATCGAATTATCGGGGATTTCGCCGGCCCTTTTGCAGCAACTTGCGCTCGATGTCCCGCTTCTTCTACGAAAGTGTGGATCAGTTATCACTACGTGCAACTGACCGGATGAATCAAACAAAGATCAGAGGATTTTTTTTTGTATTTTTATAATTGAATTATTACTAGTTAGTCCATTATCTTAACTCAGTTAAATTAATTTTGACGACATAATTGCATGTATCTAATATCACGATTTTTTTTATCAAAGATCTTAATAATAGTTTTATGTGTATATGGAGGTTAAAAATATATATTTCCATCCATTATATAAATTAAATTATAATTTTCCATTTGAATTATTTCTTTCGTTAAAAAAAACTTTGGTAGAAGAGATCAGAAAAGAAAAATTTTTCTAATAAATTAATTTTACATCTGAATTATTTCTTTCATTAAAAAAAAGTATTTAAGGAAAATAGAAAAATCTTCCTAATAAATTATAATAATTTCACATAATATAATATACATATAAAATAAGAATGAAAACGCTGTACTAATGTGTAACGTTATTACGTGCAATACTGCGTGTTTTTCTAAAAGCACGATGGATACCAATGACATTTTTTCGTAAACCAATATCGGTCATCGTGTGTGTATACGTTGCGTAGGGTCGATACCCTTCCGGTTCTGTCCGTAAACTGGTAGCATCGTCGCCGGAAATTTAATATCATCAACGACAACCCCGGCGTCTCGTCGGTCGACGCGCATCGTATCGTATCGCGACGCTCGACGACAGGGATGGTTAAAGGGAAAACTTTGCTCGACAGAGGCAGGTCTTTCCCTCGACTCTTTTTTCAGCGCTTTAATATCGAGGGGTTGCTCGCGCTCGCGACACTCCCCGGCCACAGAGGAGGCCCTCTTGCTCTTCACCCTTACACGCCGCCATGTTTTCCAGCCACCCTGTATTCGCGGCGCAGATGTGCGCCTCGGAAAAGATTGCCGGTGCCCGCTTTCGTGTCGAATTTCTCCTGAAACTTATCTTAATTTTACCTTGTAATTATGGTTGGTATAAGGTTGCGCCAAACCTACTCCTCTCAATTTTCTTTGAAATTCTTGAAGAATTTTAATTTAGCATTCTTATTTTATCTTATAATAATACCTAGAGAGAAGTCAAGCTCTAGTCACGGTCAATTATTATTTCATGTTCGTTATATGTGCCTTTAAATATTCTGCAAGATCAAATTAAGAGCATTTTATCGAACGGTATTTTTGTTCTTTTTTTCAGTCCTTATCTTAATTGCATTCCAAAGCTATAGTATAATTCCTCAAGACTGTATTATGTTACGTATCGATTTCTTCGATACTTTTTCCATGTACAACCCTCGGCGATTACCTCGACTTACAGACCAATAAAAAGCGAACGTACGTGATTAACATTTCATAACGTGTACACGTGTGCCAACAGGAACTAAGTATACAGAGTGACTTTTATACGCCAAGGAAAGGGGCGAGGGCTCGTATAGCAGCCGGCCAACTGAGTGCACGTCGCGGAGTAAATCGCCCGACGATTTGCCGTTAAAAATAATGTTAACTTTCGCCTCGGCGGCACGCGATTTCGCCGCAGCCGGCTATTATCGACCGTGTTATTTTTACCCTGTAAGCTAGACCAGCCGCCACGACCCGCGTTAAGATTTCATGGACGACACTCTCCGTAACGTACGGAAAGTGCGGTGACATGCACGAGGACCGTGAAAATTTATTTCGACAGTTTCGGAGGTGACGGACACGATCGGCAGACAATTTGTTCGAGAGACGAGAGAGCAGGTGCTCGTTTCCGATACGAGTCAAATTTCTTCACGAGGAGATGTTCGTAGCACGACTCTCTAAAATCTTTGGAGTGGAATCTAATTCTATGGAGTGACAGAGTGACAGTTGAGTCAGTGTTAAAAAAGAATGGTTCAATTGTCAATTTTTAAGTGAGATTTCACTCTTTAGAATTAGATCCCACTCCAAAGATTTTAGAGAGTAGATTTAAGCACGAATTAAAATAATTTAATTGCAGTAATATAATTTACTAATATTTTTCAATCAGTTGTGAAGATTATCGCATACCTACGCCCCACTGAAACTTCATAAGTCACGTACTTATATCATAGCTTTCCCGGTGTCGGACGACATCTCTTCTTCTCTCTCACATCTTTGTTTGCGTTTCCTTCCCTTTCGATCCTTCTCAGGCGTCCCCTTTCACGCGTCGCTTGCTACTGAATCTCAGTGAGCAATTCCGACCCCGGGCACGATCTCCGTCAATGTTTTACTGCGCATACCGGAAGTACCCTGGGGAGTTAGACGTCGGCGAGGAACATTCCCTCTTACTCGGTTTGAGTCATGTCTTATGCATAAAAGTCTCATGCATAAGACGCAACGCCCGCGTGATGATAGCGATGTAGCGTGATGTAGCGGTAGAGTATTCAGCATGTACCATCCAGATGTTTTACGCGAAGTACTCAAAGTATCGGATTACAATGGTGGCTCGAGCGAAATAGTCACATTGTTCGCCAAATACCGGCCAGTGAGCTGCAAAATATTAGGAAGATCGATTTCACGGATTTTACGACATACCAAATATCTCTTCAGCTAAGATTGAAATTTCTCTTCACGGAGTTTTCGATAACAAAGTTAAAACGCGAATGTGAACATCCGTCGTAATAAAATTGCACGAAAAAATTACAAAACAGCCGAGATTAACTTTTAAGTAGATGGTCATAATACCTAACACATAATTATCCCAAAAATCTTGTTTTAGAAAAGGAAAATAAAAATTATTTATTTCCCAAAAGTTTTAAAGTTCATTATTTTTATATTTTTCTATCTCACAAGGATATAAATAATGTAAATTTAACTCTATATTATTAAAAAATATAACTATAAAGATACAATTTGTTTGAAATATTCTAAACACTCCACCTATGTAAAAGTTAATTTTTTCTTTGCGCAAAGGAACGTTGTTGCACAAAAGTTAAAAGTCGCCGTATTAATAACGGAAAACTTTCCGAATCTCGTGAGCGGAAGTACAATTGAATTGTATATTTGAATCGTTGAAAACTATTTGTAATTCATTAGATTCGTCAGGAATTATGCGGTCGCGTGGCGATTGGAATTTATCGAACGCGCGAAGGCGGCCATGAATAAACGACAAGTCGCATCAGGTACACTGCGCTTTAAATAATTCATGCCGCGCGAGGCATCAGGTACATACACGCGCTTTCCTCGCGGTCCAGCATTTTCGCGACGAAACCGCTCTCTCACGCGACGCCCGGCGTCGCGGCGCCCCGGCTCTCGGCGGGGATTTATGCTCCCGCCGTCGGAACGATACCCCGTTTATCGCGACGCGAAAATCGATCGAACGTTCGTCCCCTCGCGCGAACCA
>NW_017257853.1:667369-676569 GCF_001594055.1 Mycetomoellerius zeteki | reverse complement strand
AGAGAGAGAGAGAGAGAGAGAGAGAAAAGAGAGGGAAAGAAGAGGGATGAGAGCCTGTAGGATAGTCGGAATTTTGCTTTGCAGATGGTAACGACTACGACGTATTCCCCTGCCCTGGCGTCTCTCGTTATATTTCGCGCCTGCCATTCGCGTCGATGGTCCTGTCAACCTTACAGAAATCGCTATCCACCTGTTGTCTGTCTGTCTCTCCAGCTCTTTATATCCGCGAATGTCAGGTCTGTATATTTTCCGTCGCGACTTCATTTTACGCTTTTAACATAATTAAACACAGAGTAACTAGAAAATACGGACGGGGCTTATTAATTAAAAGTTACTATAATTAGCAATATATTTAAATGTGATAAGCAAACTCGCGCTGATTTTAATACCTGAAAATTTATATAAAAATATTTAATTTAAAAAGTTATTAGTTTTAAAATATTAATGGAACTCGATTTAATGAAAAAAAGGTAAAAGGTTTTACATGAGCATTTTATGCTTTAAAAATTGGTTTAATGGATAATTTTAATAGGTTAAAAAATAAGGTAAACACTTAAAATTAATACATTTATGTTATTGCTCTCCAGTACTTTCCAAATATTTAATGATGTTCCACGTACTGAAAAAAAATAATGCATCAACAGCATTATTTCAGTTGAAAATAATCTTATTGATTCAATAACAGTATTAATGAAACAAACAAAATTTTATTAAATCAAGAGCATGACGTATTTGTTTCGTTAATAGTATTATTGAATTAACAAAATTATTTTCAATTAAAATAGTGCTGTTGATATATCGTCTTTTTCTTTCATTTTAAAATCAGTATATTATCGATAATATATTTTGCGGCGATTGTCGAACGTTTAATTTGCGTCGTTGCGCGGTTTGTAAATACCGTATCCTCCATGATAGATCGACCTGCTGCTTTGCCTCCATGTTTCTGTGCTCGTAATGAACCTTTTATTATCGTGACCGGTCCGTGACTCTATAAACGATATAAAATGATGATCGTTTCGCTCCCGCTCTTTTCAACGATACGACAATTATCTCTTTGTTCGGCATCGTCGATTAATATCCGTCGTATGAATGAAAATGATATTTACTTTATCGATAATATTAAATTGTGGCATACCCTTTCTTCGGAATAATGTGGCACACGCACAGGATTTCCTTTGATCTGTGCAGATATTTTAACCGCGACATATTTTATCCACACAGCGTGTGACCCCGGCATATTTTGTATATTTTCGTCCATCGTGTTTGAACAAAATTTCATCGCATTTGCGTACCGCGTAGAAAAATGAATGTTATTGCGCGAGTACAAATGTGGCACGTTAAAAGCGATCCGCTTTCAACAGGGGCATTTTATTATCCTCGGCGAGAATCGCCAAGTCGACTACTTAACGCAAAGTCGCGGCTTCGTCGTCGGCTCGTTAACATCACTTGTACGCGCGATCCGGGGACTTCGTGTTCCTAAGCACTTCGTGAACTTCCCGACGAACATGACATTCGAGCCTCGCCGAGTCTTATCGCGCGAGCCCCGGCTACGCCCAGCCGCCCCTTTATAATCCGGGACCTGGCGTGCGTAATGGTCTGGTAAACGCGAATCGCAATAACTTCATCGCGACCGGCGCGGCGAGGTGTCGCGAGCGACACGCGAGATGAAGCGATATTCTCTCGTCTGCACGCCGCCACACGTAAAGCTGAATACGGACCATGCGAACGAGCGCTAATAAACACGAATGAACAGCTTTTCGTTAAAGCGGGAGCACAGAGTCTTGCATAACACATTATACATAAGAAAATGAACAATCAAGTCTTTATTTTTTTCCTTTCCATGAAATAAAACTATGGTTGATTTTCTTATGCTTTATGGCTTATACATTATGCTTATATATTATGCAAAGGTCTCTCTTTCTATTTAGCCATTGAAATTGACCAATCACAGTTGATTATTCTTTTCACATTCAATTGTGGCTGATCAATTTTTTACAGCTTAAAGACTTAAGGCCGCAGCACAGACTGTTGCATAACGCAACCACTTAAAGTTCCCTTTTTCTGTGAAATGGAAGGAAAGGAAGGATTCTGATTGATTGATTCTCTTATGCACTATACGTTATGCGTTATGCAAAAGTGTGTACTGCGGCCTTTAAAGTTTAAGTAATGGCTTATTGTAGAATATGTGTTAGTATTCGCTCATATTTATTTAGATAAGTCGTGCTTGTTTGCGTTCATACGTCTAGTCCGGATTGATATGCTTTGAATATTTCACGTTTTGTATTGATATTAAAATTATACATATTCATTAATTTACTTTCCATTATTATTCTCATTTTTGTTCGAGTCGCAGCTTATCTCGACCTTTTTATCTTCACTCCCTCGGATATCTTACTTCGAGAACTAAGAAGCGCTAAGGAGAATGGCAGCGGGTCAACTTTCCGTTAGAAGAAGATCCTTCGCGACTTGGAAGATTTAAGAGAAAGGAAGGAGGGAAGGCAGGTGCGATTTACGCGACGACCCTGTATATCGGAAGCGCTCGGTGAAAACACTTCGGTGTAAAAACAGAGTTAGTGGCGTAATCCGGTCGCCACCATCCCCGTCCACGCGCCGCTCCCATCTTCCCCTCCTACGGTCGAGCCCTCTCGTCGTCGTTCTCCCTTTGCTCTTTCGCGGGGATATGAGAGAGCGCCGTTGATGGGGTATACTGAGAGAGAGAGTCGGCAGGGACCGTAACGGGCCGGATTCAGGCTCTCTTCCTGTCTTAGTGGTGTGGCGTTACCATGGTAACAGACTGTAAGCCGCTTAACACCCCCTCCCCCCAGTAGCCCCACTCTGCTCTCACTCTTCCTCTCTCTCTTTCTCTCCTGTCGCAACCGCCTCTTCCTCCTCTTTCGAGCCCGACGGAATCCTCGTGGCACCGACACACGGAGTCAACCCACCCCGTAGTGATACTCGTGGCAGAGCGGGCGGTAGTAAATGTCGTTTTCCCCTCTCCGTTCCGCATCCCCTTTTCGCCATTCTCATTCTCCGCTCTGCGACCAGGCATGTTTTCGCACCCTCATCCGTAACGAGCGGGCGAGAAGTCCCTCGACTCGAAGACGATATCTCTCGTCTGTCATCGACGACGATCGCTCCTTCGTGAAGATGTATATCCAAGCGATGAGGAGGAGGAGAACGACGATTAGCGTGATAGAGTGTCATAGAGGATAGCGGCGGGAAAGGAGGGGTAGAAGAGATAAGTTAGCTCGTGTGAGAAACGAGAGAAACTTGCGGTCGGAAGTTTCGGCGACGAAGTGCATGAACGCGGATTCTGTCCGTACGCGACATCTCGCGGTTTATTCAAATGAGAGCAGGGGTGGGTTGTATGGTAAGGGATGAAGGAACGCCGACTGTGAGTCCGTGAGAACAAAGGAGGCGAGAAGAAAGAGAGAGATACCGCGCCGTTAAATGAGAGCGCTTTTCGCAAGAGTACAACCCCTCCTCCAAGGGTGGCGCGCGACATTCTCGCTGCAACATCGCGGAAAAAGAACCGATGATGCATACTCTTTTTTTGCCTTTATCTTTAACGACCAGCAACGTGACATGCGTTGTACTTAGATACGTTGCCAGTTGTTCCCCATTAACTTTTCCCTTTCCTTGTTACTGCAACATTGACAAGTAAGAGATGGGCGACGTTGGAGAACTAAGCGGATACCGAAATGTGGAAATCGAGCGACGTGAGCGCAGCGGGGGTGAACAATACGAATGGAAAGGAATCTGATTCCGATTTCGGGGATGGGAACGGCAGAAGAAGGGGGATGCAGAGAAGATGATAGACTGAATAGAGATGAACAATGAATATATAGCTCGGAGAAAGAGGGAGGAAAGGGCGCGCAGTAGTGCGAAGACGTCTGCATTCCGTTGATGAAGAATTCAATGGTGGGATAGACTACTCCCTTCGAGAAGGAGGCGAGGGCCATCGGGCATTATCTCTTTATTTTCTCGTTTTACCTATGGGCTTTTTTTCGTGCAAGAGAGGAGAGGGTGATTTTCTCGTTCTCGGCCGCTCTCTTTGCGAAGACAAAAGACCGTTCGCATACCGACGTGCGTCGCTAACTATGAAAAAAGGGAGCTTGAAAAGAGATAGCCACAATTCTTCTCTGCTAGCGTCGCTTCACGATTTCTACCCTTTTTACATGGCTTTTTTTTATTCTCGTCTCTCGACTGAGATTCCGTGGTATCGATGTCTGCTTGGTAAAATTCTCTTTGATTTTCTGTGTTTAAATTACATAAAAGGCAGTAATGATTCATGCTGCTCGAAAAGATAAAATTAGGAGTGAAATAATTTCATCAATTTTTCTGTGGCAATTTTTGAAATGTATTAAAAATTTTAAAACTTCTTGGAAAAATCAGCACTTTAATTGTAATTTGACAGCATTATTATGCTGTAATATTTATGAAATGATTTCGATTAACCTATTGAACTTGTTCTGTTTTAATTTAAATTTTGCAAAACGGATATTGAAATATCGATGCTTTATGCAATATCATTGCAACTTTATATGCAGCATTATATACGCATGCATATATATGCATATACACACAACGTTGTACTCGTAGATGTACACAATGCAGCGTCTGGGTCAAACCTAGAAAACAATGTTATGAAAATGCAATACATTTCGGAACTTCATCACATTGATGTCAAGGATGATGTACCATAATGCTATTTAATTAAACTACGTAGTCGCGCGTGGCATTTTTTAACATAATGAAGGACACAAGTCGCACGAAGTATTTCTGCATATGTTAATTGAAAAATGTTGTAATTAATAATACTAGTTAAATAGTACAAAAATATTTTATAAGTTTACTCACGTCGAACGAAGGGTGTTGTTGTAATACGCTCCAGACTATCTATATAATTCTCTTTTAATGATACTAGCTGTGTTTTTTAGTGTAGTACTTTAACATTTGCTTTCGATACACGTTTTCCTTCGCGTTGCATCTCAAGTTACGGCACAAGTTAAAGCTTAAATTAAAACTTGCATTGCAACTTAATGCCTCCTCGCTCGTCGCGTGTATTTTGATAATAAAAGCATTATTCGTTCCATCTACCATTACGCGCTTATTTTATCGAAGCGTAACACGATCGATTTATAATTATGTTTTGGAATTAACATTATGTCTACTTTCTCGATTATCCAGCTCGCTTTACCAACCGCGATTAATTGTCGCCGTCGGTTTGTCTAATTAACGAACACTAGTTCGCGCGTAGCTGCCGACGATATTTTATTACCGGTTCGCTCGACACTCTTCGCCGTAAATTCTAATTATTGCCGCCATTACAGCGGCCTAACGCGCATCATGTTTTATCACTCGTCACTTCCGTCGTAAAATCAGAAATTTGAGAAAGGAAAACGTACATTTTTTACGTAGACGTTCAATCACATGTTTGTCGTTAGTTTTTCTAGTTGCAATTGATCTCTGCTAAAAAAGAAGAAAGAATGCAAGCAATATCAGCGATATTAATAGTAATTTATATCGCTACGTTAAATTGGTGTCTCAATAAAATATTTAACAAAAAAAATTTTCAAATTAAGACGAAAATACAAAAAAATTCAAAATATTATTGAAAGTCCATAAAAATTAAGAAATTTTGTCTGAAAATTTTGGGAAAAGTTATGGAATTTTAGAATGAGGAATTTATGACAATCCTGAAGTAATTCATTGAATTCTTCAAAATTTATATATTCGCAAATTTGGGATCTCAGGTTAATCAACCTGAAGAGATATCTTTGGATCGATGCGTCTGGTTTGCGTGTACACGCTCGTTGATACTTATTCCCTTTCTTGCCTTACCTCTCGCCGACCGCTTCGCAATTAATCTTCCACGAAGTCGATCATGCTCGGCCGACCTCCCCGGCGGGTCACGTCAACACGAGCGCGACCTTCGATCCCGCGAGGAGAATTATGAAGCACGCTCGTTACCGAGCATATGAGAGAGAGAGAGAGAGAGAGAGAGAGAAAGAGAGAGAGAGAGAGAGAGAGAGAATGCACGTGTGTGGAGACGACGGGGTCGCTCGTTAATCTTCGCCCGATAACGCCTCTTCCAGGATGAGCGTATGAAACGTACACGTTTATCGAAAGTTTGTTACCGCGAGCACTACGTTATGTAAGAGTCTCATACGACATCGATAGGTAGATTCGAGTAAATGGCGCGGTTAATCGAATTTCTATCCAGAATAATTAGGCGTGTAACATATGTATCCTTCGAGCGACACGTGTATTCCTCGAACCGTCACGAACGGAGATTGATTCAGCAAGTCGCTATGAAAATCCGACGAGAGAAGATCGTTGCATTTCAATGACATTGCGATTACATCTGACGCGCGACATTTATTCGTGTCAAAGCGATCCGCGCCATGTTGACGTGTTTCCGACCATCGAGGTCAAGATCTATCTACTACACCCATAGATCTTAAGTTAAGTTATGCGCGAGCGTAAATTTCACACGGACCCGGGCGTTGACCTCTTCTGTTCTCTTTTCAGGTCTACAGCCCGCCAGCACCAAAGCTCAGCCAACCTCGATTGGCAAGTCCCACCGACCCAGTTCCGGCGTACTACCTCAGGGTCACACCCCGGGACCTGGACCGGGCGGGCAGCAAAATAGCAGGAGCTTTGCCGCTGCCTTGAGGAGCCTGGCCAAGCAGGCGGGTCCCGCACCTCAAGAAGAGGAACCGCGTGCCAGCCCGAAGAACCGGGCGCCACCGCCTTTGGTCAGAGGTCCTTCCCCTGCTAAGGTGAGTAATTGCACCAGCCGTGTTATACCTTATCCCTCTCCCTTGGCCTTTTTCGCTCGGGACAGAAGTGCATCCGTCTCGAAACGCGAACAAAGGTACCCTCGACCTCAGACTCGGTGGTCCCTATGATCGGAATAATAAGCGACCGCTTAGGTATATAGCGGGCGCGGCTGAGAAAAATCGTTGACATCGGTCGTCTTGGCTTCTTCTTCACCTTTGCGACGTGGACGATGCGTTTTTTCTTTTTCTTTTTTCTTTCTTTCCTCGTATGGTTGGGTCGACGAAGAATATCGTAAATGATGGATGTAGAAGAGCATGGGCCAAAAGGGGGTGCATATATTTGCGTTCTCTTCCGAATCTTTTGGAATTTGCTCCTGATGACATGATTTATTTTACGATATTACCGACACTATTGCGTTCACAATATACTCAGAAAAATTGAAATTGCATACCTTTTGCGAATCTCGTATAAGTATATTATAAATCGCAAGGGAGAAAGAAAGGCTGTGTACAAGCGAAAAAATGTTTTTTTTTATCTATTCGAGGAGACGGAAATTCAATTCCAGACTTAACGATCTGAAAATGCAATGTTCGAAATTAGAAAAGATTTTAATAGATGACTTTTCATCCGATTTTTACGGCGAAGAGTCTGCAATTAAGAGAAAGCGTGTGAATTCTGGAACATCTTGCGCGTGATCGCGGTTGATCTCAGGCTATTCTTTAAGAGTAATTGCTACCGGAAATTAATGTCTCGTCATCAAAGGCGAAAGTGTCGAAACGGGATAAAATTACCGCTGCCAAATGGCGCGGTAGGAAGAGAGAATGATTTGGAAGGCATGCGAATCGAACGGCTTCGCAAGATTGCGAAGTGTCAAAGGTTCAGAAATAGATGAAAATGCAGCCAATCTCGGTAACGAAATGAAAAAGGTGGTTATTCTGACGGAAAGAGAATAAGGTAGTTTCAATTCTCCAATAATCGGAGAGATCAAAGATCCTTTTCCTATCTCGATTGTATATTGCCCGCGCTATTGCATTGCAAATGCGAGACTTTTCTGAACTTTGGCTCCCGCTGACAATCTGGGTTAAGTAATCCGAACTGAACGGTACGTTTCTCCTGTTTTATTTACAATGTAAACAGAAAAATTCAAATTTCTCATACATCGTCGTCAACAGAAGCGTCTTTTTTCCGATGAACAGAAATAAGATTTTGGTAATAATTGGATAAGTCAATATCGTCTGAGTTTAGAAATCTTGCAGATCCCGTTGGATTGATCTAAAATTACTTAACATTTATCTATAATAGTATAATAAATTCTTTGTCTTGACCGGAGGTACGCGTTCCTACCAATTTCCATGGCAAAGTCATTCGAGCGGCAATTCATTGCCGGTTCGATGCACGACTTCGTTACAACGCCCGGCAATAAACTACGAGACCGCTCGTAACATCTAAGTGGCGGAAGAGACTATAAGCTGAAGAAAATTTCAGGCAATTTGCGTCTTCGCCCAGCGCCTTCCAGGAAATCGTCTTGGAAATATTATTAACTCTCGGAACAGAACCGTGCCTTACTCTAGATTTTTTTCCCACGAATCACAGTATTCGCGCATTGCTATTTTTTAAACTCTTACGCCAATGATACGCGATTTATTATTTTGAAGATTAGGTATGAAACGCATGAATTATTCAAGTATATTAAAAAAAAAACCGATGTCACACATCTAATATTATTGATTACACTGTCCATTTACCGTATAAAAAAAGAAAGAAAGCATGTATACATTTGTCGCATGGATTAAGGAATGTCGTTTATTTATTTTTCTAGGAGCGGTCGACGCACGAACGAAGACCTGAAGAGATTCCCTCCTTGTACACAACTGCCAGACCTGTTGAAACCAGCAAACACAGCGTAACTGCCGCGGCTACCGAATTGCTGGCTCGTTCCGGTTTTCAGCCATACCGGCCCGAGCATCATCCGGCCCATCCACCGGCATTCGCCTTGGATCCCGCGACCTATAGCGCCTATCATCCCGGTCTTTATCCACCGCCGCACCTGCCGCACGCTTATAGGTAAGCAACAATATTGTTTTAACGGTTTAGCATTGTTAAAGCAGAAAAAAGAATCTTATGTGTGTTGAAGAATTTTATTATCTATTCTATTATCAATATATATCTAAACCTTTCCAAAATAATTAGTCAAAGTTTTAACTAATTTTTCGTGTCTTCTTATCACAGGTTAGAGGAACAGTTGTACTTGGAGCGATGTGGAATGATAAGACCACCGTTGTTTCCCGGACTGCCATCGTATCCTCTGTACGGATTGAGATACAGTCCCGACATGCTTCCTCCGCCGCCCGCCTCCCTGGGCCTTATGTCTCCCGTAATGCACGAACGGTAAGTAAAAAGATTCAGAGAGAGAG
>NW_017257853.1:639021-667319 GCF_001594055.1 Mycetomoellerius zeteki | reverse complement strand
CGCCACGTCGCGCTTCTCCTTTTTCAGACTGAAGCTGGAGGAGGAGCATAGGCTGCGGCAAGCACGGGAGCAGGCTGCGTTGCGGGAGGAGGAGGAAAGGAGAAGAGCAGCGAGAAATTCTGCTCCCGCTGCCCCGGTACCCGCGCCTGCCCCTGCATCCGCCGATACTGCAGGTGAGCGAGTCGCTCCACCCCCCACTGCCTTTCATTAAAAAAAAAAAAAAGAAAGAAAGCGTCGATCGAAGCGCAATCGTGATCCGCCTGCGATCGCTCATTAAGGCGCGCGAGCTCGTTCTATCTATCTCCTTTCTTTTTTTTTTTTACTACTACGAAGTTTACTGCAGCGTCGTAATGCCGCTCAAATTGTCATCGTCGCGTATTTCTTTCGTATGGCCATATCCAGTAAATTTAGCATCTTGCAACAGTGCCGAGAATAGTACATGCAATATCTGCATATATCGCGTTTGCCACGACTCCGTAGCCCCGCGCGTTGTCTTATTTAGTTTTAATCTTCTCCCCTTGAGACCGAAGTCGCCAAACGAGATCGTATTCTCAGCGGTGATCGTCGTTCACTTGGCGTTCGGATGACCTGTATTGCGAGCCAAAGTTCTTCTGTAGATAGACGGACTGGCGGCGCGAGCGAGGAGAAGTCGTTGTAGAAATATGACTGACCCAGTGAGAACTCAAAAAGAAAAGAAACAAACGGAACAAACAACATACTACGCTTCTAATTTTAATCTAGATTTAATGAAAATTATAGTCATAGTTATACTCGTTTCTTACACAGGTAGCGTTGATATCTTTTAGGTAAGCACGCGATTTGGTGTTTGAGCGGAGTCTAAAGATGGGTTAAGTATACGCTACGAACGAACGAACGTTAAACGAGCAGTAATTGTATATCTTCGGAACATTCGTTAATGTTCGATTTATATACAGTTCTGTTCGATCGCAGAGTGATGCACTGAAAAAAGTTTAAAATAACTTAATTTCATGTTCACTTTCCTTTCGTTGTTCGTTCGTCTAGTATATACCCATGTTAATAATATTACCATTTGGCTCGACACTCACCGAATTGTCAAAAGTGGGCTTAGCGGCAAAAAAATTACATCCTAATTTTGATCTAGGGACGCGATCCAATTTTTCGAGATTTAGCTGTTTTTATTTATCTATTTACGGACCGAAGTCAGACTTATCTTCTGCTGTCGCCTTTTGTTAATGTCATGTTAACATTAAGTCGGCCTTCGGTTGGCCATTCACCTGTTGTGTACACGATATTCTTCGCATACGTGTTTCAAATTGTTTCTCCATTGTTTTAGTACTCGAATGTGAAACTACTTACTGTGCGACGACAGGTTGGTTATGTAGTTAATCGTTTTGTAATTAATAACAGCGAAACTTAAACATAAGAGTGCACGCCTTTTAAAGGAAAGAATTTGTTGAACTTCGACGTTAAGTTTCGAGAATGCTTATCAATAGTGAAAAATTAGGTGTGAATGAAATTGGTGATAATTCTCAAAAAATTACAAGAGATATATTAAATAGAGAGAGATGACTACTGTTATATGATAAACCACATATATACTTTAGATTTTCAATTGTCTTGTACCAAGTTATTTTTTTTATATATTGTTAAGACGTATAAGCAAAATTGTATGTTTATTAATATTCTATGATTTGAGCGTTTATTTATTTGTTAGTATTTTATTTTATTAGGTATCATAAATTACATTTTTATTAATTAGAATCGTTGAACAAATGAGGTATATTTGATCATTTGATGAAACAGAACACATATTTTATTATAAACATATTTTATTAGACGAATGTCTAATAATAAAATATATATAATTCAAGGCGTGGACTTAGATGCGTGAATGCTACAATTTAATAGACTAATTATTTCGATATCAAGTGTTCTTTTGTCAGGCGCAATGCACTCTTGCGTTAGTTCCCGCAACTGTTTTAGAAATTTTGCAATTAACCAATTAATGTCAACATAGTTTCCCTTAATTGTATAGTAAACATGTTGCTCCTCATACTGACTGAATCAACCGATGTATATAAACTATCATACATGTTCTTTTGTCAAAATTACACCATTTTTATATATATAATTTATTGTAAACATGTATATTTGGACTATAAATGAAAATAAAACTTGCAGAAAATGTGATTGCAATTTTAGTGGACTTGGAATTCTTGACCCTCGAATCATTTTCTGAAACAGTTTTGGGGAAGATTCCGTATTCGTAGTCCGATTGCTTTAATATCTATTTTACTACAATTATTATGAGAAAAGTCGCTATATTGTTAATACATTAAGAGCAACAGTGATAGCTATTGCCCCGATAGTGTAGAGAGAGACAATTGGTTTACTATTTATTTAATTTTTTTTCGTTTAGCTTTATTAAAAATATGACAGTAATCATCCCCAATACTTCGATGCGAATATATTTAAGGATTTTTTTTTATAGCGCTGGAATATATAATTAAGCGAAACGAAAGGTAAGTTGGAATAGATAAACTAATAATTACGAAATAAATTTGTAAAATTTTATATTGCATACTGTCATTATGCATATTAATTGCGTAGGCGTTTTTAATGCGATCATTATTTAATGCGTAATAATTTACAATAAATTTATTGCGTCCATTAATTGGAAGTATTGTTAAAATGCGAATTAATTTAGTCATAAATCACATAACGTTAATATACTTTGTGAAACCTACATAATCTCGAGACAATTAAGAAATAATTACAAATATTTTCTTAACGCTTCTCCTCGCGCGCGAGCTTGTTATAAAAGCTTATCTCAAAATAATAATAAAACATTTAAATCATATGATGATAAAAGCACTGTTTTATGTTAGATATGCTGAAAATATATCGAGAATTTTGGCTTATTTATACGAGATGGCGAAATCTGGCTATAGTGATATGTTGGGTTTTCTTTATTCTTAAAAATGTCTCTCGAAATTTTTTTATTCTTCTTGGACTCATTTTAAACTCCAAAATTATTTCATAATTGATACTGAATCTTTATGTATATATGTTATAAACAATACAAGGAAAATTACAACGTATCGCCATTGTCAAGATTTCTTTCATTGTAGAGTGGAAGATCACCAAGCACTGTGTTCGGGATTTGTTCCAGCTAGGAAGCCGACCATAGCGGCTCAGTTGCATAGCGACCGGGACCGAGAACGACAGAGCGGTAGCGGCGGTGGTGGTGGTAACAACAGCGGTGGCAACGCTAACAACACCGGTAACACTTGTGGGAACAGCACTAGCAACTCCGGTAACTCTAACAGCAACATTAGCGGATCTACCGTTACTGTCGGTAGCAATCACCATCAATCCCGAAAAGAGGAGCAACAGTCCTCTGCTCCGCCAGCTGCACCACCGCCACCGCCTTCCGATCCAACAGTAGCAGCGGCAGTCACCATCTACCATTCCCGTCTGGCACCTTTTCCCAATCCAGCGGCACCCATTGGACCGACCCTGGGCTCCGCTTCTATATGTTCCGCTAGCTCTGCGCCCATTCCACCCCCTTTGGGTTCTACTTTGCCCCCTCTGAACCTTGGGCCACCACCACCAGCGGCTATAAGCTCGGCGCCGATCTGTCCAGCACCGATACCCTCTATTTCATCCTTGACGCCTGGTGTAATAGGACCACCACCGCCACCTCCGCTGTCCCTAGGTATGTCCCTTCCGCCTATCATCTCCATTCCCTCTTTACATTTACCCCCCGTGTCGTCGAGTACCATTCATTCTAGTCAGCACACAGCCACGATAATGAGCAGTGCGACCACCACGGTCAACAGTTCCATTTACCACCAACAACAGCAGCAACATCAACAACCCCCGTCACAACAGCAGCAACAACATCAACCACGTGCGAATAGTACAAGCAGTACAACGACTACGAGTTCTTTGTCCGGTGCAATGACTACGCACACGACGCCAACGCCACCAAACAGTTCCTCGTCAACACTGAACGCCATGAATCACATGGCTCATAAGTCCCCGCCATTGTCTCACAGTGTTCATGTGCCTAGAAACAAGGAACCGCCAATAGCCACGACAACAGCAGGAACAATGCCTACGACTGCGACACTGACTACTACGACGAGCACCACGGCAACGTCGCAGCCAGCTTTCGTCAGGCCATTTGAGGACTCGTTCCGCTCCTCCTCAACGAAGACGCAACAGAGACAACCGATAATGAACAGTCACAATCACAGCATAGCCAATCAGATCGGCCATCACGAGCCATCATCCTTGAAGACTTTGTCAATGACGCCAATTGCTTCTCAACCTGTAGGTAGTCAAGTGGTGCAAGAGAATTCCTCAACGATAGACAACAAGTCTATAAGCAGCCAACAAGCGCTCTCCCAACCGATTCCCTATCCATCACCTCAACAGTACCATCATCCTCATATACCCGTTTCACACGTGCCAAGTCTCTACAAACCGCCGCACTTTTCAACGTCGTCATCGTCGTCGTCGTCGTCGTCATCTCATCAGCAACATCATTCTCAATCCAAACTCAGTGTACCAACGATAAACACCAGTAACAGTAGTCATAGTAGTAGCGGCGGTACAAGCATCATCAATTCAAATATCACAAAGCAGCAGAATGCGCATCACATTGTCGAATCTCATCAAATGACAACCACAACGACCTTGCGAAATGATAGCTCGACCAACAACTGCGTCTCTAGCGAGAAGACAATGACCAACAGCGGTTTCAACGCTAATAATCAAGTCAACAGCGGCGGTAAAATTGCAAATCATACAAACGCGCATCATAAAAGCAACTCGGACATTGCACCGAAGGACAACAAGCTGAACGCATGCAACGAAAAGACCGTAAGCGAAAATATAATCAGGCAACCACAATTGTCGAATCAGAATCACGTCGCGACAAATTCGGTTCAAGAGAAAACCGCGATCCCACATCTGCCTTATGAACAGCAGGGAAAGAATTTGAAGTCCTTTCACTCGGTGAACTATAACGTCGCCGAGAAGGAATGCAAGAACGAAATCGATTGTACTTTGCAATGCGATCAGAATAACGTCTTGTCCACATTACCGTTTCAACCGAGCTTTAAGTTTAGCATAAATGACATTGCACAGAAACCCATGGACACGACACAGCTGATGCAAAGCATCAAATCTGAGGAGGTGTTGCGCACTTGTCAGAATGTCTCCAATGTGCTCTTGCAGATCCCGAAGTATCAGGAAAAACTCTTGAACTTCTCGACAAGCAACAACGAGCTAAAGACGACCGCGTTTTGCTTTACCGACAAGTGCAATAATTTGACTGAGATTTCCGTGAAGTGCGAACCAGCGGTACTGAACGTGCCTGACCTCAGTAAAGCTTTGAGTAAGCAGGATGTCACCAGCAACGAAAAATCCTTCCTGATGCCTGAAATACCGAAGGAGCTAACGTCGTCCCTTGATTTAGCCGAGAAGAGGCGTAAGCGAAGAAGGGAAAAGAACACAGGTATCATATGTAGCTCCGACTCGGAGGGCGAAGAGGAAACCAAAGACGTGGATCTTTGGATCACGAAAGGTCCACCGGCTAAACTACAATATTCGGAAGACAAATTAACCTTCCTAGCCATGTTTGGACTGACTACACTAACTATTAGGAATGGTAAAAGAATAACGTTATTTTGTTACGTTTTTTAATGTTGATTTACTGAATTGACATTGTCATTATTTTTGCAGAGATAGAATTGTGCAAGGTTGAAAAAAGATACAGATTGAATCCCGATCCACCGGAACTACCTCTGGAAGTAGAACCTGTAATAGAATCTGTCTTACCGATTCCGCGTGAGCATCCGGACGTTTTGCTTCATACGTCAGATTTCGAGCCAAAAGTTGGATTTCTCAGGACTATAGGTCTCGATATTATGCCTCCAAGTAAAAGAGATGGTAAATATATCATCAATCAAATTAATATAATATTGTCATTTATATAGATATGAAAAATATAGTTTTTTGTCAATTATAATAAAATACACATTTCTATTTTTATTATTTATTGTAACGATATTTCTTCTATGAAACATAATCTAATGAGATAATAATTTGAATTGCTATTTTGTGATTGCAGAGGCAGAAGTGACATGGCAGCACGTTCTGGCAGATCGTAAGAAACGGAAAAGCGCGAATTCCGTTACTGCCTACTGTGAAAAAATCGCCAAAGTTTATTCTAGGAATCCTCCAGCTTTACCAAAACCACCTCAGAAAATGCGTCTTTTAGACAAAGTTAAAGTGAAACATATTCCGGAACGACCACCACCGCTACCACCCTTAGTTCCGAATATTATTCCGAATATAGTTCCGATGTATTATCCAATGCCTGGTGAGAATGGTGTGAAGCAATATTATAAAACTACAGACATCAATGAGAGTACAGACATCAACGAGAATACAGAGACCGACGAAATAAGTGAGAAAATAGAAAAGCCGAGGTGGACTGGAATCGTGGATGTCATGTTTGCCTACAGCGAGTATTTGAAAGGTGAACTTTTTATTACATATTAGCATATGGTATTTATACGATACAATATAATAATATGGCCACATATTTTTTTTATCTTTTACAGAAAAGACATTGGAGAGGAAAATTCTGACAAGCGAAACATCAAAATTGATGACACAGTCCAATAACTTGCGTTCTGAGACTGCTCTGTTAGAACGGAAAATCTACGATCTCCTGTGCGCCAGAACAGCACTTGATTCCGAGAGGCGAATGCTCAGCGACAAAATTGAAAGGATCAACGCACTTGTTAGGAACCTTAGATAGCGTTGCGTAACGCACAACACGGAAACTCATTCATCTGTGATATTATCAGCGGGTTAAGGGCCGTTAGCGTGTAATACACATTGCTAAACGTAACATTTAGATAAGTAATGGTTAAGGACAAACTCTTGAGTGACCAAATGTACAGCGATCGTTCGTATTGTTTTGCATACTTTATTATGTAGTATAATGCGCCCTTTTTTGCCGTCGACGATCGATCGTGTCGAGAAAACGGAAATCTTCGGCTCTCAGCTAGTGCATAAGAAACAGCGATCGCGTCCGGCTTGAACACGTTACCGCACTAATTAATAGATATTTTTCGCGCGCATTGTTTGACATCGGCAAGCGTGCCGATTTTTAATTATAAATGCGGAGTCATATCAACCGTACCTTCAAGGATATGTATAAAGCTCTAACTGTACAAATCGAATTGTAACCCATCCGTGGAAAGACAGTTTTTACACCACGAATAAAAGGACGAAGGCTTTCTAGTTTCACAACTAACGGCTCTTACACTCCAAGCATAAATAATTGTAATTTGTATCATATTTTAATGAGAAAAAAATAGACAAATCGTGTAACTTATTTTATTCTGCGTAATGTGGACTTTAACGTCGAGTACTTGGGGGAAAAAAACAATGATATATCATGCAGTTTGTATGTCGATCGATTGATATAAGTGATAAAAAGGACATTTGTAATAAGATCGAAAGGTGTGGCACCGATTATATCGGACTGACAGTGTCGAGAAATCGCTCGCATACAACAGAGACTACGTCCTTATTTGTACGTTTAGCATAGTAGCGCGTGTGGTGAAACAGATTTAATCGATTGGAATTGGATCGAATATTGCGAGCACCGCGTCTACGGACACGAGGAGGGAAAAAATTTGGACGGTAGGACGTTTTACGCGAGTTTTACGTTTTGATTCGAACCAACGTTATAACGACACGGAAACTCTAGTCTACCGACATGCCCAGGTTATACGGGAAAGAAAGATCGTGCGTCGATACGTATAAGATCAAGAGTATTGAGCAGTCCTTCCTTTCGGATGTGTCCACGCCGTTCACCGTAACGAATATGAAGGCCAGTGAAGATACGAGGAGGAGCGTTATTAACGTATAACAACACTGCGGTACTTAGATAATGCGACTTAATTTTTAAAGAAAAAAAAAAGAAAAAATAAAAGATAATCGTGAGACTTCGCGCGGAGCACATTCCACATAAGAGAAAATGCTTGTTGCCCGACCAACATTCCAACACGTCATTTCACCGCGACAATCCGATCCTGGGACTCGATGCAAGTCGAGTGGCGAACGAAATTTGAAGAGAAAAAAAAGAAAGAAGCCGATCGCACTGTTGGTTTTTCTTTTCTACCGCGTCCATGTCGCGTAACTGCGCTCTATCTTTTGCACTTCGGTATCCTTAAAACTTGTCTCCCGCTCTCTGCTCTCCGAGCGCATCATATCTCATCGATATAAAAGTCGCACATCGGAAAAAGAAAAACACCATCTGCCCACACGGTGTGCGCGACAAAGCTACCATTTATAGTTTCGCCGTTCTGTTCATTGAGTGCCTAACATTTCTCCCTACATTTGTACATACCATTATTTTTATGTATTATGTAATTAACAAAGGGGGGACCGCGAGTGCGCGCCGGTCTCAGTCTCAACTGGCCAGAACAAGAGCCTAGGAGTAAATTGTTGAAAATATGAACCACACGAGTATTTCTTTCCATACCCTCCATCATCCAAGCGTAGTGTTCCTCACGAATCCAATCTTTGCAGATAAACAAAGTATATATGCCTTCATAATTTTTATATTCTTTCTCGTTGTATCTTAAAAATATTGCTCTCTCTCGTATTTTTATATCTTGAAATAATATTTTATTAAGTCGTAGCATCTACTTATTACATTATGTTGACCATGATATCTTCATAATTATTTCAGTGTTAAATCCGTCTATCATATACCTGACTTTTATTAAGTCAACGTACAGTGTTATTAATCGTACCAATTTAAATTTATATTTCTTAATTTCTTTAAAACAGAAATGAAAATTACTGATAAAAAATATCTTGCGGACCTATACATATAGGTAGGTATATTTTTTTATATTAATATTTACGTCTTAATGATAATTGAACTTAATAGAACCATTATTGTTTAAAGATTTCGAGTGCGATCTCTCAAAAATTAGCAAAATATTAAAAGATTACAGAAAGTCAAATTCTTAAAAATTATTAGAAAGTTATTTAAAAATGCTGAAAAAAGGACAAATTCGAGAGAAGCTAATCGTCGAAAATTAATCGTGCAGAAGAATTGTTAGAATCAGAGTATTAATGGATTTGTGAATCTATCAAGAGAAACGAAAGTTCAATGATTTAATTTTTCGATAAGAGGAGAAATATGATGAAATAAAGATGACAGAAATTAAAAACTTCAACCTTTATAATTGAGTTCTAGCTTTATTTGTTGTTTCCTTACTTTTGTTGCGCATTATGAGCAAAATCTAAAAAGAAAGGACGGGATAAATTATATAACTATTGCTATATATTTACAACACAGTTTCAGTCTTTACAAATAACTGTTGTATAATTTACAGCTATTCACAAATGTAAAATATAATCGATTTACGTTCTTAATTCTTTGTTTTTGTTGTTGTTGAAACTATGATTTCACGCTTATTACGATTGAAAAGATTGAAGAGGAATAAATGAATTAATATAGTCGTTGAGTCCATTAAAACTTTGTAATTTGTGTGATTAGCATGACGCATATACATACATGTATATACACATCATATGTATCTTTAAATGCATAGAAAACTTGCTGCTTTTATTTTTCAACTTTATTGATATATGTAGAATGTAAAACAATATCGAGCAATATGTTTGTTTTTCGCATTACACGGCACATATGTAATAAGGTTAAACAAAATATCCTGAATCTCTGACGCGAATTATATAGATCGCCTAAAATAGGCTTAAGCATTAACAAAATTGTTATAAATAAATAAATTGTGTCGGAATGTGTAGACGTAGACACGGAGAGCAATCAGTTTTTTATTTATTTAACATAATCAGTTTATTATTTAAACAGATTTATGAAATTAACGTACGCAACCGACTTTTACATTCGTGTTATATAGGTAATAAAATTATCGCACTTAAATTTATCACACATAAAATTACAAAAATCTGTGTAACCTGTGTAAAAACTTAACAGGTCCCCATACAGCACACTTTATTCGAAAGATATTCTGGTAACATCCTTAGGATGTTCAGAGGACATAAGGACGTCTTCTGGACGTCTTTAGAACGTTTCTTGGAGGTCTGTGTTGTATGGAGTCGTAACAGCTGCCCTAAAGAAGAACGAGAAAGAACGTGTATATGGAAAATTACGCTATCGGTACAACAAATACATTACTTTATCAATTTTGAATTTATATTGTGTATATGCGTATACATAAATTACATCTCAACGTTTATAGTAAACTATTTAAGATTGATAAAAAACGATTATACGCAGATAAAGCTTTCTTTTTAATAAAATTCTTTAATTATAATATTAAATATCACGCGATTAGCATGCTTGTTACGAAACTTGCGCTAAGAAGAAAGTAGGTCACATTTTGAATTTTTCAGAGGTTATAAATATTAAAATAAAAAGAGAGATACAGAGAAAGAGAGAGAGAATTAGAAACTAATCTACCCAATAATGCAATATGAATATCTGTAATGCGCATATTCTTTTCACGCTGTCGTCGTAATCTGTTTAAGTACAGTTTCTACTAGTATACCCGAAGTAAAGGATATATATATATAGCTTTTTTAAATAAAAATTTGTGTATCGTGTTTAACACTTTGTCAAAATACGATGCTCTTGTTGCATAATTGAACGTTTTTAAATGAGTACTAAATTAAAGCGGCGAGAGATTTGTAAGAAAATAATTACAACAAATTGTATGTATATGTATATATAACACACATACACACACACATATATATATATATACATATACAATATATATTACATGTAACTAAATTATTCACTTAGAAAGGACTTTATAGCAAGGATATTGAAGATGAATCTTCATTGTACGTATTTCTGAAAAATAAGATTCTAAAAATATAATGTCCTTTTTAAAATGATTGCATTAATTACATGTCGTCAAATCTTAAAAAAAACTCTTTTAACTCTTTTGTTAGGTACTATTTTCATCTAAAATTGTTAAATTAGAAATAAGCTGGTAGTTATCCTTTATTCGGAGTATCTCTACATCTTGAGAATACTTGAAACAAGATCTACAAGCTGCAGTAAGTGAAATCATGGATGGCAAAGAGGAAGTCTCAATAAAGTGCTTTATTTACACCTTGATGCAGTATGAAGGTGATAACAGTTAGCAGTTGCGTAGGATTTGAGAAATATAATTTAGAATCCTAATTCTCACGGGATACTAAAACTCCGAAACAAGAGTTCTGTTACACATTATTTTGAAGCATTCTCTATACCTCTAATAAATCACTATCATATTGTCATCTTTGCTAAATACTGAGATTCTCGATCATCTTGAAATGTAATGAAAGGTGATTCACCGAAATCTTCGTACACTTTGAGTTTCAACATACCGTTTAATCAGTATTTGCTAAAATGAATACCGATTGCCTTTGGTATCCTACTCATAAAACAAATTCGCTAGCGCCTTTATCAGCAACGTGACCAGCATTTATCGCAGCGACTTTAAAGTATTCTTTCAGTCCTTTTTTTTTTGTGATGAGGTATTATTGATGTATCGTACGACTTTGTATTAAAAAAAAAAAAGGATCACGTAAATCGTGAGATCACAACTGTTCAGATTCGAAGGCCGCGTTGTCTATGCCGTTCATCATTTCGGTTTTCTGTGCGTTCTTCTGTGTGTCGATCCGAGGAGTCGATGCCTTCAAATTATAATCTGTCGCATCCTCGTTTTTATGATTCATCATAGCTTCGGGTTCTTTCTGCTCCTTCAGCATGCGATCCTTTCGATGTTCCGTGTACAACCAGCTGAAACAATTAAGAAATATTTTACGTCATGCAATCGCAACTCGCAAACTTAATTCAATTTTAGTTTGAATATCTAATATTTCATAGGAAGATCATCGTATTTGGCAAACGTAATATATCATTAACGTAACATATCGGTATAATCGTGACTTGGTCATGCTACTCACAAGAATGCAAACACCGCGGGCATTGTCATGCATCCTCCGGCGATGAAGAACGTCCCCGGAAACGTATTCATGGTCGCCGCGTAAATGGCGCTGTACATTGGCCCATAAACAAGCGGCATCAGGGACTCGCATACGCCAAACAGCGAATTCACCTTACCTACAAAATTACGTAACGTGTCTTAGCTTCAGATGGAGAATAAAAATTGCGTTGAATTTTCCTTGCCGTTAAGCGGACAGGAAGGCCTCGTTAGACTTTGTTCGTGATGGAAAAATTAGTAGCATTGCCACGTAAATGTAATTTGGTGGCCAAATTATCCGATTTACGCGGTTCCGCGAAACACACGCCGCTTCGTATAAAGATAAAGACTGAGTTCAAGTCGAAAAACATTTTTAAGTGGCACTAATATTAGTATAATGATCGCGTAATTCTTTTATTTGGTTCATCATAAAGGCGCTCATTTATTTTATGCGCTTCTACACGGAGAGCTCTTCTAAACATGAGAGATATATGCATATATCCGTCTGACGTTATCGCAACTAAAGCATCTTTTCTGTGGAATTTTACACAGGAAGTGTACCGATCCGCTAATTGAACACTTCCAAGAAGCTCGTATGATATATGTACTTCAATTATGTTTAACAAAGTTTTATAATGCTTTATTTTTTTCTCGAAATCATAAGACTCCGAGGTATAAAAATAAATGGCGTAAGGAGAATCATTTTTTATTTACATTCTCTTACCGAGCTCATCGGTGGGCACGAGCTTGGAAGCTATCGATCGCATTGCGATGAAAGATGTGCCGTTCACGATCTCTACGATAGCGGCTGAAATAAGTAATTAATCCGTTATTAGATACACTCGCGTCGGGACTGGGGCTATACTGTGATATATGTATTTTATATACGTAGTTGTTACCCTGATGTTAGCCGTTTTAAAAAGACTGACCTACGTAGACCATCCAGGCGGACGTGGCGAACGCGTAAACGAAACTTGCTAAAATTTTACTCGTACAGCTCATGATACCCACGATCGCGTCGTCTATCTTGAGAATGTGACTGAAGATACCAACGGAGATCGCGGTACCTGCGTATCAGAGGGAAAAATCTTTTACTTTTTCATGCGAGACGAACATCGGACGATCGCACGAATAATGATTCTAGAGAATTAGTAAGCAGACGAGCGCAGTGAAATTTCAGGTGATCCGTTAGCCAAAAGAAAAAATGTGAGAAAGTCGGATTTTGCGCGTTTGCAAAATTTGCAGAATAATCTACATCGACAAATAAAAAGTTTTTGCCAAATAGAAAATCAAACGAAGACAGTCATACGGTATTCGAATTAGGGCTGGTTTGCTTCGAAGGCTTCGACATTCGTGAAGATTGAAGTTTCGAAGCTTTGAAGGATCAAAATTATACAATTAACAGTAACAAAAATATTTTCATTAAAAAATATATAAATATTACTATGAATATATTTACATTTTTGCTATTTACACAAATACTATATAAATAGTATATTTTTCGATACTTCGACGCTTTGAAGTTAACTTCGAATTTCAAAACTTTGATGGCATCTTAAACTTTCAAGTTCAAAATTAACTTCGAAGATTCGAATTCTTTCAAAGCTTCAAATTTTGGAAACTATCAAAAGTTCTAATTCAAATAGGACGAGCATTAAAGTGTCACGTTTATAAGACACAAATTCTAACAGATTTTATCTTGCATGCACATCATTGGCAATCTGCCTTTCTATTGCAAAATATTCTTTTAATGTTTTCTACTTTGTGCTACCGGTCGACTGCTGCAACAAGCGATTGCATTTTCAAGGCAATTCTTACCTTCTATAATCAGTTAGAATAAAAGCGACAGTTGATGATTCCGCTTAGCAATGATATTCATTCTTACATAAGATACGTCTCCCGTTTGCTTTCATCGACCCATGGACGCAAAAAGCCTTGATTAACCCGATGTATGTACAGCATCATTACGAGAATAGAGCTAACGGATACCTTCGATTTGCGTGAAACGGCAATCGGAGGAGATTATCTGCTCCGACCGACTCGTACGCTGCGTCCGCGTTTCTACACGAAGCAAAATGTGCATTTCTACTTCAAAATTAGTAGTTAGATCAGTGAATGAACTGGAAGAATTCATTGTACATAAATGATTTTACGAGCGCTCATATAAATTTCTATTTTTTCTCCCTCTCGCTCATTAATTAACGTGCGATACATTTTGAAGTGATTTTCTTACCGATCAGATTAGTTACCATGCCAAACGTGGAGAACATGCTGAACGTCACTTCGTTCCAGTTGTATCGGAACCGCATGTAAAGATAGAGAACCGCCATTTCGCCTGTGAAAGAAGCAAACTTGATAATATCACTCGCTCTTGTTGCATAATCGCTATCCATCTCTATCGACTAATTGTACAGGCATGATGAATCAATCAACGTATGCAATAATAAAAACTTTGACCTGACTCGCGGTAAATTATCCTTCGATCTATAAGTGAGAGCTATTAAGTTTTATATTCAATATTTACTCATTGAATATACTAACGAGTATATTCTCATCTATAATTTCTTTGATGCATCTAAGAATAGACTAATGCACAATAGATTATCTCTCAGAGTGTCGATTCTTAGAAAAGTCTTAATTCGTGATAGACTCACTATTGTGTTACTCGTTATCGAATAGCCATTCTTCGGCTTGTTTATTTACCTAAAGATCATATTTAAGATTTACGGATTTTATTTTTCCTTCAACTCCAAGCATCTTTTCACGATTTTATTATAATTGCTACTAATGTAATTTGTAACTAACACGTACTTGTCACGGTACGTAAATAAACTATCGCTATACTCACGGTTGACTTGAGGTAACATATCGTATTTTACGAGGCCATTATTGTTAAGTTTCATGCTATATAGCTGTGGAGATATTTTGCAGATTCACCCAAGCGCAACGGTTTTCTGTTCAATTACAAACGATTTTCACGATTACATCGGCTGCAATTAGACCGACAATTGCTTCCTGTATAAGTAATGCCAAGTTAACTGCGAAGGTCAAACGCAATGTTAGTATTACGTAAAACGAATTCTCTTTTCCAGAAAAGAGAAGACATATTCAGTAGAGAAGTGTACAGCTGTCGAAGATATAAGTCTCCAGCCTTACGAAATGCACGCGCGTGCATTCTGGCGACGCGCGTTCTCCCATGAAATTGCATTGGCATGTTTACACGATTGGCACGTAATGTGAAAAGTTACGGAGATTCCGTAATTCATCCCGCATTAAAATTCGTCGCGCGTTCTTTGTGCCGATGCGGTATCCTCGTTGCCGCACACTCCACTCAGGATTATAACGAAAATATACTATATAACGTAATACTCGCTTTCACCACGTATCTCTGACAAGCAAAGATCTGAAATTACATCGTGAATATATAGCCACGTTCGCGAATCGCGTTAGCGTGCCTACTGATGGAAATTGCGTACAAATAAGCGTGTAATATTGTGTGCGCTTGTTAATATATTTTACGTATATACGTCTATAACTTTGATAAATTTCAATATTAAATTATCATAAAGAAAGAAATAAATAGACAGATAAATAAAGCCTCTATTATCGTTCTAAAGCAAGCTCTTTAAGAACATACAAAGCAAACAAATAAAAAGCAATAATTACAATGATTACAAAGAGAGAAAGCACTTTATAGTATAATTTGAAAATCACTTCATTCATTTGTCAATGTATTCTAAATGTATGTAAATTTCATATCTGTCTATTTTATGATTGCATTTATTATGTATATTGGAACTAATTTGATGTATGCGTATAAATTTGCGTAATTTTTCTTATTCTTATCCGAATAAGCAAAATGTATCGAATCACATAGACACTATTCCTCATCGTTAATAATTAACATCAATTCTAGTAAAAAGACCTTAAAAGAAATGATAAAAACGTGTAAATGATTGAATAAACCTCTATTAGATATTTTTTCGTTAACTTAAAATTTTAATTTAAAAAAGTTGCTTTTGTCTCTATATTTGCAACTGCCGATCTTGTATACTCGTTCGCACTACAACCGCGGTTAAGCCGTCAGGATAAATTATCACGCTTACAAGACGTAAGCCAATAAGTATGATAACATTGTCGTCATAGTCGCTCGGTGAGCGACTATGACGACAATGAGAGAATCGAGAAAAGTAACGTCTCAAGAAGAGTCTTACAGGTATATCCGCGTTACAGCATTCAAAATCAGGAAGACGTCCATTACACGAAATTGTTATAAGCGTGACGACTGCCCGCGTCACTTAGCAGCTGGGGTAATATGTGCTAATGCGTACCCAGACATTGTAACGACGGGGCTACCTATATAATTAAATTGTGACAAGGGCATCTGCGAAATGTGCTGGAATTGTACGTCGTCGCTGTACGAGCGCGCACGATCGCATTAAAGTCGCGATAGCGCGCTGTAACAAATGCACGCTAATTGAAAAATTGAATGATTCGTGTGGTCGCGTGCTTGCACGGGCTACTAGCAGAAACTGGAGGCTTTATTGTTGCCGATACCGTCCGGCACTGAGACTGGATGCTGGTACTAAGCGCTGGCATCCGTATCGATATCGTAAATTTTTATTTACGAGCTCCCCGTCTAACAAACTCCGAGGCATGCATTTGTTAGAAAAGGTTGTAAGAATAGTTTCCGTCCGGAAACTATGTGCGCGTGGTCTTCCATAAAAACTTTTTTCATACACTGAGAAAAACTACTTAAACATTTATTTGTGAGATATAATGTTGATTTTGTTGAAATAAATCTTTACTTAAATACTGTGAAATAAAATTTTATTTCTAGTAAATAAATCATATATTTTATTTTTTACAATTAATAAGATACATTTCACAAAAATATATATTTTGTCAGCACAATCAAATTTTTTTGTAACCAATAAATGTCGAAGAAAATATCATATGTAACATTTACTTGTAAATATGTCGACTTTTTTTCTCAGTATGTAGAAGCTAAAGATGTAATAAATGTTTGTTGTTTTGCTTGTTGAACTTTTGCTCTTTGCAGATTTATAACGTCTTGTAGATTACGCGCAATATCAGTGATTCCGAATGCCAAGCAAATGTAGTTGCAGTAAGATATTTTATTGACGCTTTAAAATACGCGGGTTATTTGGATACCTCAAGTAACGCTACACGTTCGCGCTCGTATAATGTGTGCCTAGTTTTACCATATCTTCTCTTACTTTCCCTTGGCATACGATGTATATTCGCACCGTCGGACGTAAGTAATTACTGATGGGAATGCGTACAGTTACCGCAACACGGTAGCAAGATTAACGAGAATTACCGTGAGTTTTTATCGTGCTACGAACGCACGTGAGAAATGATGGATGCATTTTATTTTCAACTGTTTTCCAGCGGTTTTACCAATTTTTTTTCTTTATTGTATGAGAATTAAATTGTTTGCATATTTGAATCATTATACGTTTATTTCTCACGAGTCATAAGCTTTTTCTGGTTTATATAATGCGAATAAATAATAATTGTAAAAATTTCCGCTTATATAAGATCGATTCAGAGAAAGAATAATATTATACATTTATATAAATATTTTATATATAAATATATATTGTTATATAAATATATACAATTTTAATTGAGATAGGAGCTTTATGAATTTTTAAGGATGTATTAAGCATATAAATACATTTTTAATAAAATGAAAAAAAAAATTTAAAAATCTGTGATTTTCAGATCACAGATTTTTTAATGTTAAAATACAAAGAAATTCGGCGACAATTTAAAACTTGATTCAATAATTGTTGATACCATATGAGGTACACATGTTTTAAAATAATAATTAAGATAAAATTTGAGAAAAGTTTCATGTAAATTGTAAAATTGTATTGTTAAATATAAATATTGTCTTTTTTTTTATTAAACTGTCTCATAGATATATAACATTTATTTTTATATGGAAGGTATAAATTTCCTATTTCAGTCATTTTTTGCAAAGACTAAACAACTTGATACAATCTTAACAATAATAAATATTATTAGATCACACTGTTTTAGCAACTCATTATTTACATATTTATAAAATTGGATATTAGATTAATTTAGTTTTAATGCTATAATTTAGTTTTTGTGAAATTGGAAATAATTAGAAAAATTCCTGAAAGAAAATGCCATATAAATAACATGTCTGAATTACATCTGCAATTACAACATCTTAAATTATACAGAAGATCTATTTTACCTGCTTGTAATTCAGAATTCACACGAGGGTATTATTCGGTGTGAGAATTCAAGATTTTAATTATCACAATTAAAATCAATTGTAGAGTTAATAATAAAAATTCAATTATACAGCTAATTAAATATACGAAAAATACCTCTTTTCGATTGAAGCGAATCTTAGTGCTTAAATACATACTTCTGTGGGAATTTATATACACTCTGCATACAGCGCGCCGAAATTTTTTTGATCGATCTTGAAATGCACTCATGAGCAAAAGCAAAATAGTAATATCACTTATTAAATTATACAAATAATTTAATAATTTTTTGATGCTAATAAGCATCCTTAATAAGAATATTCATAATCAGATGTTAAAGAAAATCCTAAATCTGCGAAAGATATTACCTCGGCCGGGAATTGAACCCGAATCTCTTGTATTCAGTGCGAGCGTCCTCACGGTTAGACCATCGAGGCTTCGACATTATTCATCATAATAACCAATAACTATAGTCAATGAACATCGTGTTTCAAAGTGACGTATGTTAAACAATACATATTGAGAAGAGTAGGACCAATAAGAACAAATCTAATTAAATATGAAAAATACTTATTTTCGATTGAAGCGAATCTTAGTGCTTAAATATATACATCTGTGTGACTGAATGAATTTATATAAATTCACATAAAAGTTAATAAGAATTAATTAATAAGTGTTAATTTCTCGATATATATTGTTTAATATACGTCACCTTGAAGAGCGATGTTCATTTATTAGTTACTGATTATTGTGACGAATATTGATTATTGTGACAAATATTGCCGACGCCTCGGTGGTCTAACGATCTAAGAACAAAAAGTTATTCACATAACGTTATTATCGTAAGTAAGACACGCTACATGCAACTGTCGAAATAACCTTGCTTAACACTTGGGAAAATATTTCTTTAAAGGCTCTCGACTTATTCGGGCCATTTACTCACCGTAAAGGGGCCCGATCACAATCATAACAACGACCATGAGCACAATGACCCTTTTCTGGCGATTGTTCGCCCCATTCTTGAACGCCACACGAAACGTCTCCTTGATATGCTTCAACGAGAAGAAGTCCAGAACAAAGGCGCACAACGAGGTCCGCTTACCCTCGCTTGGAAGGGACTTTTTCCGCGCGCGTTCCGCGAGCACCCTCGACGGTTCCTTGATAACCACTAGACCGTACACAAAGCTCATTATATAACACACCATCGCGATACTAAAGACACCATAGAAACCCAGCTTTGTGTAAAATATCCCTGATAGGGCCATGCCTATTGGCACGCCCAAAGACAGGAAGACGTTGGCCGCGCCAATCCTAAGTGTTCTCGATTCCACGGTTGTGATGTCCGCTATATAACTGAAGATACCCATAAACATGGTAGACCAACCGCCAGCTAACCCAGGCCACACTGATTCCAGTACAACCACCTCCATGGGTAACTCGTAGAACCAGTAGGTGCAAGCAATGAGGGTAACACTACTGAAGAACTCGCCGATGATCGGAAGTAGCATGCAAGGCTTCCTTAGGCCACTGCGATCGCTCCACGCACCCATAAACAGGATCAGAATAGTCGGCAGGGCGCTCTGCAGCGGCGTCTTCCAAGTTTGCATACGCGCTACCATCTGCTGAACTGCGAGCTCCTCCGCCTCGTAACCCGTGGTGTTCCTGGCGGACAAAGCTGAGCACACCTCATCTGGATAAGCCAGGTTCACCCGGCAGGCCTTCTCGAGGATTAGATTCTGAGTGGCCAGCTGGGAAAGCACGCTGGGAATCACGTAGCATGCGATCATCGGCTCGACGGTGATGTTGCTGGTCAAGAAGGACCATTTCTGCCGGATGCTCATGGACTTCCAAGTGACGGCACTGTCAGACTTTTCGGGGATTGATTGTTTCTTCTCCGATGTGAGCCCCGTGGGCGTGCCGATCGTTGTCGTGATCTCTGACATATTTCACGTCAAAGAAGAAATAGGATTGAACTGATTTCTTTTAGAAAAGTCACAGTCTCTTTCTATTGTCCAGGTATATGATCGACTGAATAGCATCAAGCTGCCTGTAGCAGTCCAAGGAATGGCTCGCGAAATGCCTCGAAGGCGTCCAGATTTTGATTCAGGTTGTTCGGCGCGCGCTCGAGAGAAATCGCACGGTGGTCCCGCGACTCCCGGCTAATGCACCATCGTGCATTACGAGACGCGGCGGTGTTATTTGTCTCCTTCCTTCGCTGGTCACCACCAGCACCAGCGTACCTCGTACCACCTCTTTCCCGGGCCGCGCTGTCACCGCTCGCTCACCGCTCTTTCCTATGATCGGCCTCCTGCAGCGCACAACGAGTTGATCCGCCTTCATGTACATCCACTTAGGGACTAAGCACACGCGGTGGCCCCTCGGGGCAACGTCGCCGACGTTCGCGCTTAATCGGTTCCTCCGCGGTGCACGACACGCGGCTAATGCTCCACGAGCGCGATTACCAGCGCTCCGCGAGTCGCTTCCGATTCCGCCCCGCAGAAGTTTTCGGGTCAAGGTCAGCCCCCGACGACGGTGCCCGAGGCCTCCGAGGGTCCTCCCGCCGCGCTCCCTGAATCCTATTCTTCCTCGGCGATTGTCCCGCTTGTCCCGCTCGTTTTCCTTTCTTGACACGCGAAAAACATGGTGATCACCTTGACACGCGAGTGTCTTCCGCGATGGAGCATAACGAGCTACCTTATGTCCGCCAAATCTCTTCACGTAGCATAAAGTCTAATAATCCAATAGTCTCAACATTGACATGTTGATAAATGAACGACGTGTCATGATTATCGTGTTCATTTTCCTACCCAGGGAATACTTATTCTTACGTCGACGAATGATGATCTTTTTCGGCTTTATATATCGTACGATTCGACGAGACATTGTTCCTCCTGCGTGAACAATTTAAATTTTCGATGATCCGCCAACTGCGCGTTACTATGATGAAGGCTGTAGAAAGCCGTCGATGGGTAATTCACGCCGAGATTCTCAAAGTTTATCGCCTCCAGCGCAAATGTTCTCGCGCCCGGATGATGTCAACAACTCGTAACGGGCTACTCACGAAACCGTACGATTACCTCGTGCGATCTTAGTTGCGCAAGCTTCTTTAGCGATCCATCCGGAGTGATCGATCACGCAGCCTTCGATTTGTCCTTGACACGTTCCTCTCGTTGCGAAAATTCTTCCCTATTAGATGATGATAGTTATTAGTCTGGCGTTATCCGAACGTATTTCCTCTTCTGTTGTCAATAGCGAGCGAGTAACTCGAAGCAATCGCGTAAAGAACATTTTCAACTTGCCGCCCGTGATTTTATTAATAAGAAATTTGAGAAATCTATTTAGCCGAAGCGGAAACGGCTACCGGCGATCGCGACGATGTCAAACGGATGGCAACTGAGCGTAAACAGGCAGCGTCGTCGAATCGCTGCCGCGCGTAACTCGACGAGGCGCTGTTAAATGTGACAATTCGTTGATAAAGTAATCACTACTACGCACGGTCCCAGCGTTCTACAGTCGGAGCCTATTTTAGACAGGGCCGTCCAAGTGCCATTATCTGCGACGGTGAATTCAAAGCTATTCGCGCGACTCGGTCGCTCGAGTGACAGCCTGACAAGTCGAGTCGCGGTTGCACCATCACGCGGTTTTTCATCGTCTCGTGGTCGCGAATCGCAGATTTTCGCATGTCCTGTCATCGCTGATTATCATCGTTGTCACGTCGAATTTCTTGCGCCTTTCGTTCGATTTGTTCGCTCGGATAAGCGCCTTGTCCGTTCCCCAACCGATCGGACGTTGAGTCCAGTCTTCGTGCGCGTATCGCGAAATTCTTCAAGTTCACATGGCGAAGTACCACAAAATCGAAAGGACGAAAATCCGCAAGGTCGCGTCCGAGCGACGAAAGACATCTAGAGGCGGCCCTGGCTCTTAAGTCTGACGTATGATGCCGTCAAGTGAGTAATGCTCGTAATTCCACAGCGATGCTTATAAAATATTCGATGCAGAGCTGTCACCGGCACCTCTCCCTCTCTCTCTTTCTCTCTCTCTCTCTTTGCCTCCTCTCTCTCCCACTCTCTGTCTTGATATCCGACCGACGAGGGTGCGTCTGTGGTCGTCATTACTCAAGAGCCATCCTCGTCGGCCATCATGGCGGCCGTGCTTGCGGCACGCGAGAGGTATGATTCTTTCGCGGTGACCAACTGGTTATTCGGTACGATCGGCGTTGACAAAAGCCTACTAATACATTGCAATAAATTCTCTACTGGCAGGTAATTACCACAAAAGTATTTTATTTCGTTGTATTCTCGCTTTTGAAAATTACGGATTTTCAAGTAGCAGCCATGGAACTATGGTTAATGATTTCAATTCCGCGTTTAGCACATAGAGCAACTTTCGATTTTTTTTCGCAGCTATCGAATTTAATGGACAGAAACGATTTCTCCTGCTACACGTTTCCATCAGAGCGATGTAATCACTTTTAGGTCATCAGTGTATTATTTATTTACTCATTTGCCTTGTAGATGATTTTTATTTTATTGTTCATTGATAATAATTTAACTAGATTACTCTCTTCGTCAATATGTTATACATTTTAATCTTGTGCCATCAAAAATGTAGCTAAAACACGAAAGACATTTAAATTAGAATGAAGGAAATATCTTAATAGTATAATTATAACTATAATATTTTTAATAACTGATTAGATTACTCATATACCAATATATTTAATTTATGTATTTAATTAATATTTAAGAAATATAATCTCAATTAATATAATAATAAGCAAATTATCATTAAAATAAATAAGCAATACGAATTGTTTGTTCAGTAATAGTTTATTCTCGATACAAATTATTTATTGCTTGTCAAAAGTAATTTAAAAAATTTTAAATTATTTTTTTATCAATCATTTTATTTCAATAAATTTTTACAAATATTTTAAAAACGGAACATTTTGTTCACAATAATTTTTCGTTCATTTCAGCAGTCTGTTTGGAAGTTGTTTTGCTTGACTCAATTAATTTCGATCGTATATAGAATGCGTATTACATCTTCAATCTTTGGATACATCCGTAATTGAATTAATGTACAACGAGTACTTCGTAATCCTTGAACGACAACTCCTCGCCTTCGTACGGAATGTATAGGCATCCGTGACTTGGTTGTACCTGAGGAATTATTTTTTTTTAATGTAATGTAATCATCTGTTAGATAAAATATATCAAAGATGAGCGAAAGTAGTGAATATTTAGTTAATGAAAATGTGAATTTAATATATTCAAATTTAACTAAATAATATGTAATCGAGCAAAACGACTATATTAAGTCTTCTTCAGTTGTATAAATAGATATTATTCTGCGAAAACAATTAAGAAGAAAATTGAAAAATTGAAATCATTATAGACGACTAACTAAACATGTACATACATATATATGTACATCTATAATGACTCCAATTTTTCTACTTCATTCTTAATTATTTTCACGGAATAATATCTATTTATACCTCTGGAGAAGACTTATTAGTATACCATTGAATGTGTGTGTGTGTGTGTGTGTGTGTCTCGCCTATATTTTGGCAATTTTAAATTAACATATTAAATTCGCATTTTTATTATCTATATTTTTATATTTTTATCAATTACTCTCACAGAAATTTAATTTAATATGTCAAACTTAATATTAAAAGACAGTAATTATTATTTATTTTAAGTATTAAAAGCGCTGTTTTTAATGTTTTAGTACTTAAAGTAAAATCATTAACATCCATTATTCTTTTTGCTTGTCTTTATCTCGTTCTAACACATTATTATATTGTTTTACAATGACGAATAGAATATTAATTCTAGTTCCTAATGTATGTTGAACGTACTTTGAACAGCTGGATTATATCTTGTCTAATAGTAAAAATAAGATCGGGCAAGATAAAAATGAGTTTTGTTTGCTAAATACAGAGTACAAGTATTATATGTTTTGGCAAATCAAGCATGCTTCGAATATCGAAATGCCATTCCATATTTTGGTATGCTTATCATTACTATCGAACTCTGAGATTAATAGCTGCCGAAAAGACCAACCTTGCCAATTGTTTGAGATCCACTATGGAGGACACGGCCAACGTACAGAGGTTCTCCGTCCGCGGTTTGACCTGCGATTACTGCATCCTCTGGTACCTCACCGTTGCTGCAGAACTCCCATGCAAATTCCCCTTGGACAAGGACCTGACAAAATCGTAATATCATTCTATGGTATAATTAATTAATTACTTATAAATATCATCGACAATTAATTTTAACATGTTTTTTTATTCTTATCATTATTCTTTGATCAAATATTATCAGATAATGAAATATAATATAATAATCTCGTGCGAATCTTTGCGAGCCACCTATACCGAATCATATCTTTATCAGATCAATAACTATTTCCGAATAAAATTTGATATCTCAAGATCATCTTGAGTCTAATAAAATTGATACGATTAATTTTAATAAATCTTGTACTGTGATTGTTATCACATGTACTTATTTACGGAGCATTATATAAGTTACGAAAATGATGTAACCGTTTTTAATCATTGTTATAGAATCAAGGGAAATCGTTGTTGATTTCTGAGATGAGTTAAAACCAATTTATACAATTTTTAATGTAACAAATTGGTGGTTCACTTCTGTGAAAAAACTTCGATTAAAGCCAATCTATAATTTTTGTTAAAAATGCAATAGAATACATTCAATACATTATATTTTATGATCGATTTTGAGCGACTTTATGAGATTCCTGATAAGACGATCAAGCAATGCAAAGCTTAGCATGATATCTCGTAAGTAGTCAGGTTTCTCGTAACATAGAAAAAAATTCGTCTGGCTTATTTGGACTCACCTCGTAATTGTCTTTTGGATGTTCCTCGCCGTTGTGACAAACGTAGGCGACACCCTTGTCAGGAATTACTTTCGCTGGTATCATGTCGCCATCGTGAAAAGCTCTGCCGACGTAAAGTTTACTTCCGTCAGAGTCGCGACCGCCGATGATCGCGTTTTCTGGCAGCGATTGACTACTGACACGACTTACCCATCTGTAGGCTATAATAATGAAATTATTAGGAAAATCGGTATCGTTATATTAACATATTAGTATGATTCGGTTCTATCAAGCTTCAGTTTCTCGACTTCATTTTGTTGGTAAATGAAAATTTCATGTAACTTAATACTTCATAAAATATTTAACTTGATAAAAAATTTATTAAAAAAAAAAAAATAAGAAAAAGTATAAAAATTTATATATTTTTTATGTTAAACATCTTTTTCTTAAATTTAAAATAATATATATTAATATAGATATATCTCTCTCTCTCAAAAAAAAATTATTTAAAAAGTTATTTTTAATAAAGTTGTTTCAATATTTCATTTTGTTTTGTTCTAATATAAAAATATATTGTACGAAATTATACACATTTTTTTAGATTATATACTATATAGTTTATATGCTTGTTTAAATTTTAGACATATCTGCAAAGAAAATTATTAATCTGTGTTTTAATAATCATTTAATCTAATTGATACTCATCATGATGATTTTGATAACGCTGTATGTAATAATGAAATATTTAATTCTATTAAATGATATAATCTTATTTTGCACAATTTCGCGGATATCATAAATAAGTATATAAAACGAATACGTATGTTACGTAATATTATAATACATTGATACTAACACATGCTTTTTGTCATCAATATGATAAGACTTTCAGATGGTTCTTGTAATCGATGATTTCACATGTCATACATATTATCTTTATAATCTGTATGACTCACATACTTTAAAAATAAAGTAACTATATATTTAATGGTGGATTTTTTTGCACTTCTGATAAAAAAATAAATTATGTACAACTATTTTTATACTTAAATGGATATAGCTGATATAGTAACTATAATTTAATATGTAAATGCAATGCAAATATTACACAAATAGTAAGCATATGTATATTCATGCAATACGTCACAGAATTATTCAACCTTAAGTTATTAAATCGTAAAAAAATAATTTTTTTATTTTTATGTTATTATTAAATGTTTAAACTAGATTAATCTGATTTAGATTAATCTGCTCTTATAATTTATTGAATTTCAGAAAATTAGTTTTAAAAAATAGCAACTATACATTCTATAACTAGATTTTTAATTAGACTTTAATTATCCAGATCCTTTAGCTAAATTTACATTATCCAGACTATAATAGAATTCGAGTTTTAAAATTCAATATCAAATTTATTTTTAGTAATAAAATGATTAAAATACAAGAAACGACATTTGGTAAAACATTCTCAATGCAAATATCGATAAAAAGTTAGAGAATAATGAAGTGAATAAGAAAGCAGAGATCTTATAAATGCCGAAAAATTAAAAAAATTTATATCTTATTTTAATATATTTTAGAGAAATTTTTACTCACCTGGCATAGTGGAAATCGATTCGGTTGAAGTCTCAATGCAAGATGACGCTTGTCGTACCTGTAGGCCGAGTTAAAAATTCGTGTAATCTTATCGCTCACGTAATCTTATTTGCCGAAATATTTCACTCTCTATCTCTTTTCTTTACTCTTCACATATGATATTAAACTTAGAAGATATACATATAGCGATATGATATACTGTCTTCACACCTTTCCAATTGAATGTATCATATTGATTGTTACAATGATTACAGTATAGTCGCCATCAAAATTTGATCAAATATATTTATTTAGATATTTAACGTTAGTTGTAAATGTACGTATGAAGAGCAATTGTCTTGTTGGTTTTTATTTTGTAAAACACATGTACGTATTATGTCAAACGTATACCGATATGTATAATTTATTAATCTAAGATATATTTTGGTAATTAATCCCGATGACAAAAGAAAGTCATAGTTATATCACAATGAAATCATGGTGACGTGCAAATGTCCACTTTGTCACAAGTGATATCGCTATGACATCATGAAACTGTAGTAAAAATTACACCTCACTGTGACACGCTGTTATGACATACACAAATTAATACCTGTGGCACTCGATTTAAGTGTTTTCCTGCTGGATTGCATGCATTTAGTAAATTACTAGAATTATATCACACAGAACGCAGAATTTTTAATAATTTACCAAAACGCAAGCAATCCAGCAATTTAAGAAAACACGTATCGTGTGCCACAGGCTTAACGTGACATTTTTTGCAATGTCAGTCAATGTCTGTATCATTTTGTTTATAATTATATGGATAGAATTATTAATCTTCCCTGGTGAAAAAGTTTCGCTGAAATTATTCCACGTTTTGGAACATTTCAGCGAAATTGCTGAAAATTTACTGAAACTTCACTAAAAGTGAACTTTTCAGCTAATATACTGAAAAATCACTGAAATATAATACCGAAATTTCTCTGAAATTCTTGCTAAGTTCTAAGTTAGAACTAGAAAAAGATGAAAAGTTTATTGAACCGAGATTAAAATTAAACTACATTGATAAAAACGGGCCTAAGAGTTTTATAAACTTTGAAATTTTTTAATATTTTTAAAAGACTTCAAAATAATGGCTGCGTTCAGCAGAAAAAGCAGCTTTGCAACTGTTGTAAAATTTTTTAATATGATTGGCTTTACCCTTAGTTCCTCATTGGATCTAAATGTATAAACCAATCATATTCAAGAATTTTACAACAGTTGCAAAGCTGCTTTCTCTGCTGAACGCAGCCATTGTTAGTTAATTTATATTGGACAATCATATTTGAATTATACAGCCATTTGTAAATACATCACTAGTAGTTGCCACAGAGATGTCTTCATAGATGTCGCATTCGTCACTCTCTTCTGTTTATCCGGTTTATCCTGAAAACACCTGGGTGCGTTCCAAAATTCACTCCGAGTAACTCTAAAGAACCCGGAGTAGTGGGGGAAAGAGTAAGTCAGAGTACGTTACTCGAGTTGACAAATTTGGAACGTGAAA
>NW_017257853.1:638406-638641 GCF_001594055.1 Mycetomoellerius zeteki | reverse complement strand
ATTTTCTACTTACCTCTCGTGTCCATCACCCACAATGAATTATTTTCTTGTAACGGTGTTCCATTATCATTGGTTATTAACATATGCACATCTTTGATTAATTTTAGAGCCATTTTAGGGAAATGAAGTCGTTACTTTAGAGATCGCTCGAACGGGACGGATGTGTGCGTCTCGCTTCGTGTGTTGCATCATCTCAATATTCAAATTTCGTTTGCCGCACTTATGGATCCTGCAC